>NC_090239.1:32523155-32643155 GCF_024489055.1 Chanodichthys erythropterus
CTAGAGACTTGCTCAGCATTCATAATTGCATCACACTTTGTACTCTATGGACATGTAAGGACCATTTGAAGGAGTGTTTGAAAACTTTAATATGCCATATACGTCATGTCGTTTGCCAATCCAATACAGCATTAGCCAGTATATAAGAATGAAATAGAGGTGCGTAGATGGGTTGTCTCTCTTAGTATGAATAGGAAAAGTAGGAACATTCCTTTCTAAAGTATTAGAATTTTCCTGGCTATGAGGAGAAAAAAAAAAAAAAAAAAAAACTTTTTTTAAACCTGAGATATTTGATCTTTAATAATGGCCAAAGGGCTCCTCTGAAAATGCTTGTCATAAGATTTTTTACTTTTTCTCTGTAAAACCATTGCATCTTATCTGTGCATTTATGTTCATTGGATATTGATTAGTGTCACAGTCTGTTCAGTTTCTGTTTGTATGGATTTTCAGTTTGTTTTCACATGTCATATGCCTGCCTTAGTTTGTATTCCCGCCACTCATCTGTATCCTTGGTGACCGTCATTAGTTCACTCTGTTCAGCTGTTGCCTGTTACCTTAGGTAGCTAGGGAGTTTCTCTATACCAAGTTCGCAAACTTCGGACTTGTGTCCTTGGTAGTTAGGACTTGGTAAGTTCGACTTAGGAGAACGAACTCACGTGTATGGGAGGATGCTCGTTCAATGATTCTACAATGATGGCACAGCAGCGTACCCTATTAACGTCACTCAGCTCGCTCTGGCTTCTCTGGCAACAATAAAACAAAATGTGTTATAAAACACCACTCTGCCTTTTTTATTTAAAAAACAAACAAACAAACAAAAACATATTAATAGCCTCACAAATATGGTTCAGGCAACGTGTTCATTGATTATCTTCACTGTCTGCATATATAGTATTTATAACAAAACGAAATATTAAACAACCCTGTCTCTTTTCGTTTACATTTCAGAAATTTTAAACACAATAATATATGTGCATACTCTGATCATCTTCAATGTAATAAAATGAAATATAACAAAAAACAACTGTCTCTTTTTGTTAAATGTCAGTTTTAATGATCAATAATAGTCATTATAAAAGGTATAAGAATATACGATAAGAAATAAAGCAAACAATTCAGTCAAGCGTACAAAATCAGCGTTTTAAGGCTCCAACGGTAAAGTTAAATAGCCTATATAAAGTTATGAAATATCACTTTGCCCTCAGCCAAAACGATTTGCCACGGAACAAATTATAGATTCACGAGACCAAAGATCAATCGTTAGATACACAAAATACGAATGATCTCTTAACCACTACAGTGACATCAGAGCCAGCGGCTGCTGTCAGAAGGTCTAGCCGAGGTAAGGCTGCTCTCGGTTGGGCACATGAGGGTTGAGCGATGAGCGCCCGGTGATCATCTGGAACTCTGACAACGTCAGATAAAATTTTCAAGTGGCCGTTTTCTATATCAATAACCCACAAATTTGAGTTTTAAACCAGTACATTCTCGCCTGAAAAGTTATGTTGTAGGCCCCTTCTGGTCAGCCTGGTGTGCCTGCAGTATGGTCTGTCTGTTACGTTGAGCTTCGTACTTCCATTCGGGTTGACTGTGTAATTGTGCTTAGCTCCCTAAGCTGGTCATTGGTTGTAGACTTCTGTGAAGTCGCTCGTTCAGACTGGCCCCAGGCTGGTTTGTGCTCCCCTGTACCAGGGTTTTTCTAGCGCACAGCCTCCTCAGCGCTTTAATCAGAATCTGAGTAGATCCTAGGATGAGTGGTCTTACTCCCCTCAATACGAGGGTTTATAGCGCTCAGCTGAATTCCGCTCTCCAGGATGCCCATCTCTGCGTGTGGGTTTGAGTTGCTTACTGCTTTTTCGCAGTCGCTTTTACCTGCTCTCCTCTTTTGGAGTTTGCGCCTTGGAGATTCTGTATGTCAGACAGGGTTGGCCCAGACTATGTTTGGCTTTCGCTAGATTAGTACGGCCTCCTTGGTGGCGTCGGTGGTGATTTATCTCCTCTAGTGACTGGTCGGGATTCCTTCTGGTCCCTGGTCACATTCCCTTTAAGGGACCACTTTCTACGGGTTGGTGGTCCCAGATGCTTTGAGCAGCCTTGCCAGGCCTTTCACGGAAGGCCTCTTTTAGGCTCAGCTTGGGCTGTTGGCCAAAGGGAATGCTGTCACTGACAGCCTTGGAGAGTTGCTCCCGGTTTTTTCCCTGGAACTGCTGGATGTTTGTGCAGACATTTTGGGCATGCTCTCTCCTCTAGCATGGCGGTGTGGGTATATCGTTCCCCATTGCGTGATCAAACGCAGAGTTGAAGTTCCCTTTCGAAAGGGAACGTCTCAGGTTACGCATGTAACCATGGTTCCCTGAGAACAGGGAACAAGACTCTGCATTTCCCTGCCATGCTTCGGGATGCCTGCTGAACAGTCCCTCAAAGACAAGAAGGCGTTGACTGCTTCCTCAGGTGCTCCCTTTATACATAACGGTTCGCTCCGTCTGACGTCATAGGCTGTTGCCGGCCAATAGGATTGGGGTGTTGTGATTCTGACGGTTGCCCATTGCATGATCAAACGCAGGGTCTCGTTCCCTGTTCTCAGGGAACCATGGTTACATGTGTAACCTGAGACGTTCTGCAAGCATGCTGGTTTATTTAAAGCAGCTAATTACAGTACCTCAAAGTGTAACATTTTTTGTAACATTTTTGCTGTTTTGAATCAGTATTACTGTTAATAGTTACCATAATGATTTTCAGGAAAACAGCTATGTTTTCATCTCCTTTTTTCTTAGAGAAAGCTTATATAGTGAAAGATAAATGGGAAAATTGAATGACCTTGCTTAAGAGGAACTTATTCCGTTCCATTTTATTTGTGCATTCATTCTCACATCTGAAGTTGGTACAGATGCTTGTTCCTTCAAGGATACGTCCTCTCATGCACACTGATTAGGTAACATAAGGAAACTGCACATTATGGCAGATGCTGTGTCACAGCATGCAGCAGTTCTGTGACATGTCTGAAATGGCATCAGGAGCTTTCTCTTTTAGAGTCTGTATATTTCATATTTGAATTGTTTGGAGAGTTTAGGGAGCATACCACTGATGTGCCACTCATATGCCTTTTCTGAATTTTTCTATGTCTCTATGTCTGAGTCTATTTTCAGAATAGCATACTACAATACTTTTCATACTATTTCTGTAGTATATAGTATGTATACTGTATGCCATACCCTTCATACTGGGACACAAGCCCCAGTGAAATACCGCTCTGTCCCAGTTAAATAGTACTGATAAAATGTTATGTGTCATTGGAGATTACACTGTGCTCATACACTGTGCTGAGAATAATTATCTCTGATAATATTTCAGCAATCAAGTCATGTGTGTTTTCTAAAAGTTGTTCAGAATCAGAAGTAGCAATGCCAGATTTCCAAATGAAACGCTCTTTGACGGGTTAAAAAAATCTGAAATTGTTTGTAATTCACTTTGATTTATTAGGACACTTCACTCACGCACTACATCATTTGCAGCGGTTTTATAAAACAGAAAATAGCATGTTGGATGAGGTGGAAAATTACCTACAATCCATTGTAGGAAACAAAGCTTGCAAACGTCTTCTATTGTGTCAATGATGATGCTCTTTAATGCATGTAAACAATTCTGCAGCTGAAGACTACATTTATCCATTTATATTCAAAACAGTATTTAAAAAAAAGTACACTTTTTGATGGGGGCTAGAAATGCTCTGCTGTATGCCAAAATGAAAAAAATACTTGAAGGGGCTCTATGTAATAATGACACCCAGTGTTCAAAATAGGTACTGCAGTCCTACTTCAAAATATTGTTTGCCCTGCCCCCTCATTCAAAGACGCGGGTTGCCAGCAACAATAGGGAGCGCAATTGATAATGAAAGCTGAGGAGACTTAAACACTGTAAGCTGATGATTTGATTTATCGGTTTTAATATGCTGTCGTTCATACAGATATTTAGATGGATTCAGAGGCTTTTTAGGTCAAGTAGAATCTGCGATTCTCTGAACCAGTTTGTTTGCTGGTTTCCATGGTTGCAATATGCATATTTTCCACCAACTGGCAACCTGTGATGTCGAAATACTATTGAATAAACTGGCAGCACACGTTCGCACAGACCAAAACAAAGACAGATATTCCAACACGAAACACAAATATAAAAAAAAAAAATATATATATATATATATATATATATATATATATATATATATATATATATATATGAAGAGTTTGGTTCCAAAACGCTATAAATCCATTTTGATTAATTTGAGTAAAAAGGTGTTTTCTTTACCAAGAAATTGGCAAAATGAAAACCACTCTTTTCTGTTTCAAACTTTCACATAGCATCTTTTGGTTATAAAAACATTAAAAATTCAAATCTAGATTTTGATTTTCAAAGGTTTATTATAAAAATTTATTATTTTTTCCCCAAAATGCAATAAATGCATGACACGTTTTTTTGTTTTTTTCAAAATGCACTTAATCCATCAATATAAAAGTTATTTTTCATATTGAAAGTAAGTTAATTCACATATATGACAGCCTCTGAACTTTGTCAATACTAATCGTATGTACATGCATTTGACTAAAAATACATTCATTCGTCGCTCCCAAAATGAATTCAACGAGTCATCTTGTTAATCTTATAAATGAATTATGTCTCTGTTTGTCATTACCGATCAAGGCGTATCTGGCGTCACCGCATGGTTAAAATAAACAGTTCAGTTTAGGGAGCGTGATAGAAGTTTGATGCTGTCGTGAAACAAGCAACAGCCGGCATTTTTCCTCCTCCCGACTCGAGTGCCTCGCCTTCTTAATCTCCTCACGTAAATGATTTCGATGGCTTGCGTTTCTTCCCCACCGCAGAAAGCACCACAGGTTCAGCAATGTTCATCGAAATTATTCATTTTTCTGTTTTTGTTGATCACAAAGTACAAAGTAGATAAAGGATGCGGGGTGTATTCAGAGCGCCGCCATTACTGTTTACAGTGCATGGAATGGTGCGCTGTGATTGGTTGAGCGGATATATCGCGTTCTGCAGAGAAGGGAGACTGGCGTTTGTCGCGTTTTGGAAAGAAAGGGAGAAAACATGACAGAATAACACAACGGATATCGCATTTTGCGCAAAATTAATAAATGACTTTTCAATACCGACCAGATACAATACTGATTTTGGCGGAAACTCAAATTTTTTGAAAATGGCGTTTATCGCGTTTTGGAACCAAACTCTTCATATATATATATATATATATATATATATATCTGACTGTAGCATTGATTTTCTGAGGAACAAATAGGTGAACTTAGCATGTTTTCTAAATATCTGCAAACATATCAGGGTATTTTTATGCTTTATTAAAGTAAAAACTTACATAGAGCCCCTTTAACTTGACCTTCCATTATAAATAAACTGGAAGTGATCAAAGTCATCAGTAAAAAATGACTTTAAATATTTTTAGTTGTCCAGCCAAATTAATTATAGGTAGGACACCGGAAATATGCCAAGTAGATGTTTTAGTAATGAAAATTATCTACATTAAATAATAATAATAATAATAATAATAATAATAAAACCTGACTTTTGACCACTATTGCAAAAAGTGAGAAGTCACACCAAGGCAAATGGCTGCTGATCACCAGTTACAATGCTCCAGTCAACCAATTACTAGCTAAATGAAGTAGATTGTGAACTGTTTAATTTGTTTGTCTAAATCATCTTTTGTGTTACACTATTTCTTACCTTCTTAACCATAATTTTTCCTTTGAGAGCAATGGACCATACTTAAACACTATTAGTAAAAACAACCACTCAACTATTTATTTTACCTACACTTTTATTCACAGGAAACACCATAATTTAAACACAGCAGACTTTAATGGACACTAAAACAAAGGCAGAATACCATACTCCAGACTGGCACAGTAACTTTTAAACAATGGCTAAATGATAGCAGAGTACCCGAACTCAATTTGAGCATTTCAAAACAAAGACAAAGAGCAGTAACTTGTGTTATGGTGTTCTGCCTTGGTTTTTCCTGGGCTTTTGGAAGTTACTGTTAAGACAACTCATTATGTTCTCAAAAAAACAACAATATCAACTCAATATACTTATCCGCATTCCGCACGATAAAGGAGGTCTTGAATGAGTAATTGAAAAATATATCAATAACTCATTTTCAACCAAAAATGTTACTGCCTTTTGCCTTTGTAGTAGAGATGTACTGATATATTGGCCAACAATCGTTATCAGCCAATAAAAGCTATTATTATCACTATCGGTCATCAGCAGATTGTTTAAAAGCAGCTGATGATCAGGGCTGATTATATCCTGTCAATCAAAACGTGTTCAGACTGCAACTCATACTGTGTGTGAAGAAAATCTCTCCTGTGTTGAATTTAGTTAACGCAACAATAGCACATTAACAGTTAAAACATAGCGATGTCATAGCAGGCTCTATTTGACCCTATGAATTACCCGTAGTTCAAGCCAGGGTTGCCAGGTCTGATTTTTCACATTATTTGTAGCTCCTCCCATCCAACAAGCACAAAGAGACTTGTGCTTTGTTATTTTTGATAAGAAACAAAGTCTCAGTTGTCAGTTTTCAAAGTCCATTATTTTACAAAATTCAAACATTAAATGGCTTTTTGACGCTCTTACAGTAAATGTGACATGACAAATCGCTGTACCACAAGCAGATTAATTGTAATTATTCACAAGTTGTATCTCAAAAAAACATGCATGAACATCAAAAGGAAAGATGAAGTGTAACTTATCGGAATGTATCACGTCTCGTGTAATCACTTAATCTGTGTTTGAACCGTGGACAGACGTCAATAACACAGCATGTGATAAATGTGTCACATAACATCAAATTTACCTCAGGAATGTTTTCCAATGTTCACAGTTCCTTTGTTAGCTATAAAAACACTAGAAAGGAGCTTATTCACTGTTAATTATATGTTAGAATAAATTTGCCATGCAGACAAGGTGGGTCACCAGGTTGAGGTCACCTACAGATCACCAGCGGAATATTAAGCACTTTATCTCAGTAAACCCGCCTGCTATTGAACACCTTAATCATGGCTGATAATGAATAGCACATTTCTACATTGGCATTTGAAACTATTGCTTTTGCATTGTGCATCTATGGTAGATGTCAAAGATGACTGCCATATTGGAACTAACTTTGTTTCTGAATACACCTTCAAAAACGTTGTTCTTGCACTGGTTTAAATGCAATAGTTAATGTAAATGTTAATGCATCCCCTTGGTTTTGTTGTTCTAAACCTTTACAATGTAAAGACAAGGAAAATAAAAGCTGAACATTTATTTGATTTCAAATTCTGTAGTAATAATCACAGATTATTACACTTATTTCTGTTTAGTTTATTGAAAGTGTGAATTCATAAATCAATCTAAATTGCATGTTTTTTAGTAAATGAGTTTGCTGTTATAATAAAATGAAACATAACACTAATCTGGAATGTAAAGCTGTTATTGACGTCGCTCTCCTGTTTACCCAGAAGGCTTTACAATTCCTAGTCTATTTTCAAAAGAATTTCCCCCAGCTTTTCACACTGAAACAAACGTACTAGGTGTCGTATGAAGTATTATTTGATTTCAAACCTCTTTAGTGTTTATGAAAGGTTAACACTAAAAGCCTCCCTTTTGCGTTTTGGTATTTTCTGATGTTTACTTAGTCAAAACAAATGCCTTTGTTGAGTATTTATTACAGATTAGGGCAACCAGGACAAGAGCGATATCTCCCGCATGCACAGACACAGCGAGAGGTGCGTTGTGTGGTATTAGGAAGCATGACAATGTAATCACTCCCCCACGCTGGTCCAGACTGTAGCAGGAAGCAGACGCAAACGTGAGGAGAAAAATGAATTTTGAAAACAAGACAAGGACAGATGGGCCAGTAAATATTCAGAACTTAGTTCTCAGGTCCTCAACCCTCTCTCCTATTGGCTTGTCTAGTGCGAGACTTGATAAACGTGTTCTGTCCTAAGCAAGAGGAGGGGAAATGAAGTAGACCCCCCGCTGCGCCGGCAGCTGAGCCTCCGATTTGAAGCTTCGTCACAGTGTTAAACTGCCGGTGTTCCGACCTTCCTCTCCAAAGCCTTGCTCACTCAGCCAATCCATCGCCCGTGCTTCCGGCGAGACGCTCCGCCACTTCATTTCCCTGTGCTGCAAATCCATCCATCCCCACCCCCCTCCATCAGCTATCTTCACTCGTTTATTTCTTAACCAGTTTCTCCACTCTGTGGCACTCTGGTGCACCAATATGTCTTAGCCAATCAACTCAAAGAATCCCAATTTTCTGCCACGTACATTTCAGTAATATAAATAGAAACGGAGTGAGTGCATGTCTAATACAAAAATCTGCATCTGTCAAAATTCATGTGTTGGGCCCTGCTGTCCCCAGAATGACACACACACACACATCTGAGGAATGGCACAGCTATAAACAGAGACGTGACATGCAATGAGAACTGTCCATGAGTTTTTAATGCTGTTATGATTCACACTACCAGGGCTCTCTTAAAAGTCAGTGGAGAGAATATGGATGACAGGATGTTGGATGTGTCAGGAGACAAAAAAAATGTGTTTGTGCATTTGCAATTCAGTGTTTGGAAAGCTATAAAAACAGGGGATTCAATGACAAAAAAATGTAGGGTGGGGACTGACTTATGCATTGAGAATTAAATGGATGGTTTAGTGGCCCCTTTATTAGGGTCAAAGTTTTACTGGTTTTGGTGAGCAATGTGCCATGCTGCAAATCACATAGATAAACGGAGATGTTAAAGGTTATCATGACGCATTATGGGGCTTGTTGACAATAGCGGAAAAGAAAAGACAGAGAGGGAGCAAATGAAAATATTTTGATTTTGATTTTTGATTACAAAAACGTGTTTTATCACAAGAAAGAAAGAACAAAACTGGAAATGTGTAAGTCTGAATTACAGAGAAACTCAAAAAAGGCCAGATGGCAGTTGCAACAGTAACCATTAAATCTAGAGCAAAGGTTCTAAGGAGAAAGGAAAACAGCAGGTGGTTTTTTGCTCTCTCTCTCTCTCTCTCTCTCTCTCTCTCTCTCTCTCTCTCGCTCTCTCTTTCTGTTGGTCTCTCTCTCTCTCTCTCTCTCCTTTTCTTTGAGCCTTATGCAAACATCCCATACAGAATGATAGACATGTTAGTGCAGCTTCTACTCTGCAGTGTTCCACCAAATTAAGCACCTCAGATTTGGGCCAACACCTCAAGAACAGCTGCTTCTCCAGCTGTTTCAGAAGAATTGTCCATAAAGAAATAATTAAAAGGCTAAGAATGTACAATTTGTATGCTTTCAGCTTCAAAAGAATAAGACTTTGTGAACTGTTAACTCCATTAATGTTTCCAAATTTTTCAAGCTGATTGGAGATTTACATAATAAGTCTGCACTTCAAATCTGCATGCAATAAATGTGTTTATTTTATTTATTTTTATGTTCAAATACAGCTAATTTAATAACCCGTCTTGGTCTCAGAAGAAAAATGAAACATCTAACTGTAACACAGTTCGTAGACAGTTCCTTCACTGTCGTCACTCCCCTTTTATGCTTCTGGAGCTCCTCCGTGAGAGATTCGAGACCGGTGCAACGCACAGTTGACGCTTGTTAACACTCACGCCACCGGCCTCTCACCGTTCCCTCATGGGTAAGGACAGACGAGATGAGAGAAAAGGAGACGGAAGCACAGGGAGTGACAGACGAGACAGGGAAAAAAGGAAAACAAAATTATTGGTCCGGTTCCCGGACACACTGCCGCTCAGTCCTCAGACAGCCGAGAGGCTCTTCCTCGCGGTGCCATGCGATGGTACTGGACGCTCCGTGAACAGCTCGATCCTCCTGGGAAGCAATGGCTTCTCCGGCTGAGGGCAGCCAGCAGCGAGTCCCCATTCCCTGCTCCTCCTCTTCATGGCGGACGGCAGCAGGCTCCAGCCCATGGCGAACGGCAGCGACTCCTCCAGTCCCTCTCGGACGGCAGCCACCCCCCCTCGACCCAGGAGCACGGCAGCGAGCTCTCCGTCCCACCTGTTGAAAAATCGCTCCAGCACCACTGCCTCGGGCAGCCACTCGCGGCCTTCACACTCCCGCGCTGCCTGACCTCCTCAGCACCACTATCCCCCTCAGCAGCGAGGGCTCTCCGAAAGCATGTCCCTCCTTCTTCCCGGGTTTCGGCACCATTGTAACACAGTTCGTAGATACGGGAAGAAGGATGCGGGAACCGGCGAATATTTTAATAACACTCAAAATAAACAAATACAAAATGAAAGTAAATTCCGGCAGACCCTCACGGACATCTGCCAGCCACACAAACATAATAAAACATAACATAAAATCCGGGCCTGGTCCTCTCTTGTCCTTCACTGTCGTCGCTTCCCTTTTATGCTTCCGGAGCTTCTCTGTGAGAGATTAGAAACTGGTGCAACCTGCAGCTGACGCTCGTTGACACTTGCGCGACCGGCCTCGCGCTGTTCCCTCACAGCTCTCGCCCGCCCTGCTCGTCACACTAATATTACCACAACACTTTATTTATCCTTAATTCATGCCTCAAGTGTTTTGGCACTCTAGTGAAAGCGAAACAAAAGCGTTAGCAAACAAAGACCAAAACAAAAGTGTTTGATGACTTAAATCACTAACAGGCTAATGCTAAAGTAACATCGCCAGACACATCTACAGTAATATCAGCTTGCAAGTACAAAACTAATTTGGAGGCTTTAAAATAAGATTTCAAAAAGTAAAGAGTGTAATCACTGCTCTTTCTTCTTTTTAACACAGCTGAAAAGACTGTTGATAATAAGGCGCAGTGCAAAATGATTCGGCATTGGTCAAAAGAGATATTGGTTATACAGCCATAGTCTCTTTCAATCACCCAGTGAATGAATGTGTACCTAATGCAAAAGCAAAACTGAAAAGCTTATGTGTGTGTGTGTCCCATTTTGATGCAAACTTACTTTGCACTTTTTCCATCACACAGCCCTGCTGCCTGCCAATTGTTCCTATGACCTGGTTTGTTCATTTTCTCAATAATTATCAAAACAACCTTGATGAGATGGCACAGAAGTCACAGCAAGAGGTCATTCAGACTGCAGTGATGATGTCATCATGCTGCCTTACTTGCAACTGCAGTACTTAGACGAAAGCTTTTACCTGCACACTAAAAATAGACATGCATCTCTGATAATGAAGTGCCCACTGCTAGTTGCTTTGCAGTATGACAGTTAGTTTTGAAAAGTAGATGTGCTGTATTTTGTGTTGATCATGTATGCATTGAGTTGCAGGCAGTCACTTTATGCTTTAACTTCATGTCGAGTCAAATTTATTTGTATGACGCTTTTCACAATACACATTGTTTCAAAGCATCTTTACAGCAACTTGCACTGTTATGTCAATAACACCTTAGTACTTTACCATAGAGCAATTAGTATGGCTGGGCAATAGCCCTACAAACAATGATATACAAACAACAATATATATTTCTGAGCATTCAAAGGCAATTAAGAGATTAAGATAATGTCAGTTTTGTTGTAAAAAAGAGTAAACTATTCTCCAAAAGCATCAATGAAGATACAATCGGTTGTCTTAAGTGAAAAAGTCTGATATGAGTTTAACATTTTCCAAATGTAATTAGTAGTCATTTAAGTGAAAAAAAAAATGTTGATAAATATAGGGTATGGCTTTAATTTCAATTAGGAGCATGTCTGATTTCAGACAGAATTACAATTATGTAATGGTGCTCCGTACGGTAGCAAATTTTTATTTTATTATTTATTTCTAATTTTTCACACTATCATAGACTTTGATATAAGGTTTCCATATTTGTCTGTAACAAATTAAATTTGTTTTTGAATCTACAGCTTACCCCTAAAGTTAATGTCAAGTACAAAAACTTCTGTTGTTACAATTTAGTTGTTAATGAGTTGAGCTGTAAGTGAAGAGGGTAAAAATACTATTAGAAAACATGGACATCAGCTTAAATTTCGTATATTATATTGCTAAACAAATCATTTTTATTCATGTTATTTTTTTAATACCAACCACATGAAGTTGCTAGCATCTGTAATCTTAATTTGTAAAAAATGTGTAATCTTAAATATATCTTCACATAGAATCTCAAAATGTGCAAAACCATTAAACATATGCAGAGCTGGTAAGCAGTGTGATCATGACTGCAATGTTAGCCAAAGGATGTAGGGAGGAAAAGAAACAAACGAAAAATTAGCATGTCTACTTCAGGAATAATAATAATAATAATTAAAAAAAAAAAAAAAAGATCTTAGTTGTGTTAATTATTTGTAATGAGTTAAACACCAAGTATTAATAACAGAAATTAACATGTTACTTTCTCAGCCCTACATATTAACATTCTTGTATTGTGGTTTTAATTACAGTACACAAAGAAAACACCTGCCACAAGCAAATCATCTCAGATTAATGCATGTAATCCAGTTCCCAGAGAAAGGAAATGAGACACAACATCATGGTGTTGATGCTATGTGAGTGCCTTCACTGTGAGTCGGTGTCTGAGTCACATGTAGTACACGCCAAGCCAGTGGCCAAGGACTAAGGCAGGTGATGAAACGTTGTGTGTGATTAAGTCTATAAATAACACCTGCACGAGAGCATCACCAGATTCGCTTGTCTGAAGAAATTGCGCAGACATACCTAATGTATGACACCGCGATGCGGCGTATCATTCCCTTTCTCTGGGAACTGGGTTGTATACATAACCCTGAGATGTTCCCTTGCGAGCGAACATCAACGCTGGTGTTGATGCTATGGGAATGTCAATACCCATGCCGCTATACTGAGAGGATGTCTGCATCACAGGTTATGAAAAGTTTACAAAGCATACAACTGTGAATACTGGAAGGACTTCTACCAAGAGGACCTTAAACTCTGGGGTTGAGCCCACATCTATATAAAACCTGATGAATGTGTGTGGAGAGGACCAGCTTGCCGCAGTGCGTTTGCATGGGTATCTTGCAAAGATGCTTCTCTTGCTAGTGCCTTTGAGGCAGCCAAACTTAAGGTTGAATCGGCCCTGACACCTAGAGGCAAAGTGACAAAATGCACCATTTTGCAAGGGAAACCACATCCGAAACCCAGTGAGATATACAGTAGTCTGCTTTGAAGTGGTGGAACCTCGGTTGTGCCCCTAAAAGCAGACAAAGAGTTGATCAGATTTATGCCACTGGCCCAAGTGGTGAACATAAATCCCAAGAGCCCGGACTGGACCTAACTTGTTAAGCATCTCTTGCTCCTGAGTTTCAAATAGTGGAGGGGAGAAGTCTTGAAGAACAGCAGGATTAAATGGTGATGAAGGCACCTTCGGGACATAATCCAGCCTAGGGTGCATTATTATCTTGACCAGACCAGGAATGAAATCCAGGCAGGAGGAGGCAACTGAGGAGTCTCCTACCCTTTTAAGAGAGATGATAGCTACAAGCAAAGCAACCATGACAGTCAGAAGCTTCTCTGAGGCTGACTCTAAGGGTTCAAAGGGAGCATCTGACAACTCTTCTAATACAGTTGAAAGCATGAAAAAAAACCCATGGTCTGTAGATAGGCCTCAGCTTGGGACACCAACAAAACCCCTGGATCCGATGAGGGATGAACCGCTAAATTCAAGCCATTCAGGTTTATACTCCAAATATTTATTTGCCACTTGAAATCTATAGATAACTGTGCTTACAGCGTCACCGAATAGGCCAAACGCGAGACTGGGTGTCCAGCAGAAAAGCTCTCTCTCTTTCTTTTATCCCCGATAGGTTGAGCCACAGTTGCCTTTCTGTAGCCACCAAAGCAGCCATAGAAAAGCAGATAGTGTGGGCCATTTGCTTGGTGGCCCAAAGGTCCTTGGTTTCCCTTCTTTTATCGGGCCACACAATGTTCCATTTTGCAAGTAACGACCTTGAGCAGCTCCTCATTAGATTTTGATAAAGATGAGTTCTTCCTGCCAGCCGCATGCAAATCATAAAGCCCCTTAACATCTATCTCCTCAAAGCTTAGAGAACAGGTTCCACATCCGGAGCAGAAGAAATAGCAGAGCAAGCCTCCAGATCCAGAACGGAACCCTCTGAGTCTTTAGAGAGAGCGAAAGAAAAGGCTGGGCCTGTCAAACCATTGGGTGCAGAGACAAAGTTTCCTTCACCATCGAAGAGGGTGAGGTGGGAGCGGAGCTTCCTTGCTGTCAATCGCTCGCAGTGAGGACAGTCAGCTCTCTCTCGAGAGAGCTGATCAAGCATGCTCCACTCCCAAACAAAGAACACAAAACTTACATCTATCGTCCCCAGGAATAGATCGGGAGCATGGCGAGACACATCTCCTAAACTATGTTGACTTTTTTTTTCTTTCAAATCCTGCTCTAAACAGTCAGACAGACAGTCCCGCCACACAGTGACAGACAAAGCGGACAGTCAAGCATGACGTTGCGTCACCAGACTTCATCCTTGGCCAACAGCTTGGTGTGTACTACACATGACTCAGACACTGGCTCACGCTGAAGGCATTCCCATAGCGTATACACCATGATGTGGCAACAATGTTCCCATATGCATGGCTGTGACGTAAAGAGTAGTCAGTGCTAGACACTGTTCATGAAGTGCTTTGTCTTTGGTTGTGTGAGAAAGTGAGAGAGTGAAACAGAAAGAGCAATTTAACTCCCCAAATGCCTCACAAGCATCACTTTCTTTGCCATCGCAAGGCGGGCTTCCCTCTCTTATTCAAAAAGGAGTAATTGCATCATTTTTCAAAAAGGGCCCCCGCCTGGGATATAAGCTGGCCACATTAATCATACTAATGGAGAAGTAAGTGATCTGAAATATAAGCTTTAATCATGTTTTCCTGCACCCTCATAATTCAAGCCATTCAGGTTTATACCCCTGTATACAAAGTAGAAAGCTATAAGACAATTATTTGTGAGTAATAGTAAAGGGGTGAATCTCACCATGCCCAAAATCTACATTATGTATAATTATATTATATTATATTATATTATATTATATTATATTATATTATATTATATTATATTATATTATATTATATTATATTATATTATATTATATTATATTATATTTAGTGCAGTCAAACGATTAATCGTGATTAATCACATCCAAAATAAACGTTTGTTTACATAATATATGTGTGTGTGTGTGTGCACTGTGCGTATTATGTATATATAAATACACATGCATACATTTAAGAAATATTTACATGTATATTTATGTTTATATTTAAATATAATGTATATTATATATAAATATAAATATATTGTATATAAATGTATATTTTAGTTAAATATATACATGCATGTGTGTGTTTATGTATACATAATAAATATACACAGTACACACTAGGGATGTGCCCGAAGCCAAATACCATATTCGGAAAGGAAATGGCGTGACCTACAGAGCCCCTAAAGGGAATACAAATGAGATGGGAGGAAAAAATAGATTTCATTCTATATACACTGTGTTCCAAATTATTATGCAATTGACATATCAGTAAGATTTCAGTAGAATAAACATTCAGATTTTAGTTTTTCTAAGAAAATGTTTGTTTGTTTATTTATCCATGTCTTTTTAGATAACTGATATCAATCTCAGACAAAATAATTTGCCAGATCTATGGAAACCCTACTTAGAGGTTGTTCCACATTATTAAGCAAGTCACAGTTCTCATGCATTATGGGGAGGAAGAAAAATCATTCTGAAGATGAAAAGCATGAAATGGTGGAATGTTGTGCAAAAGGCATGAAAACAACTAATATTGTGTGAAACTTAATGGAGATTATCGAATTATCATAAGATTTGTGAGTGATTTAGAGCACAGCAGAACTCGGTCAGATAAAGGCTTATTAATGAAAGTTCCTATCAAAAAATGTATTGTATTAAAAGGGCAGCTATAAAAAAGGCAGTGTTGAGCAGCAAACAGGTATTTGAAGCTCCTGGTGTCTCTGGAGTCTTGAGAACCTCACCATGCAGGCTGGCAGTTGTGTGTAAAGATGCATTTTAGACACCACTAACCAAACCTAACAAAGAGAAACATTTACAGTGGGTGTAGAAATACATTTTCAAACAGTTTTTTGCTGTGGTGGTTTTTTGCAGCATGGGATAGTGCATAGTGCATTGTACAATAGTGCATTGTACTATGCACTATCCTCCCTTTTATACCATAGCTGAAAATGAATTATTATGAACTCCACAGATCTTGCAAAAGTCATTTTAATACCCTCCATCTCACTTCCCAATATTCCAGCCCAAATCATCACCCACTAGCTCCTTGCTGACGTCACAGTCTTGTTGGAACGTGGAGCCATTCACCAACCATCCAGGAATCCATCCATTTAGACCATCCATTGTAGTACTGCATTAGTCAGTGAATAAAGCTATTTAAAAATGAGTCTTCATGTATTTCTAAACCCACTGTAAATGTTTATTTTTGTGAGGTTTGGTTTGGAGTGGCTGAAATGCATCTTTACGCACAACTGCCAGCCTGCATGGAGAGCTTCTTGAGACTCCAGAGACACCAGGAGCTTCAAATACCTGTTTGCTGCTCAACACTGGCTTTTTTATAGCTGCCCTTTTAATACAATTAATTTTTTTGACAGCAACTTTCATTAATAAGCCTTTATCTGACCGAGTTCTGCTGTGTTCTAAATCACTCACAAATCTTATGATAATTTGAGGAATTACCTCTAAGTAGGGTTTCTATAGATCTGGCAAATTACTTTGTCTGAGATTGATACCAGTTATCTAAAAAGACATGGATAAATAAATGAACAAACATTTTCTTAGAAAAACTAAAATCTGAATGTTTATTGTACAGAAATCTTACTGATTGTACAGGAATCTTACTGATTTGTCTCTTGCATAATAATTTGGAATGCAGTGTATATGCTTTCTCTTACAAATATATAGTTGGGTAATTATAATGTAAATAATTTGCCAGCATCAGGAAGCTGCTGTTAATATGCGGAGTATTGAAATTGCTTTTGAATGCGCGCATGCTTTTACTTTCACTTTCGAAATTCACAATCACACGTGCTGTGTGTATACTAGGGAGCATCAGTACTTGTTACACATTTCACAATATTAGATATTTGTCAGTGATGCTCAGGAACTGCAAACCATTCACCATTGTCCTATCAGCCATCTCTCCTTACTCTCTTTACGTGGTAAGTGAAAAGTATTGTACTACAAAGTAACAGGCTCCTGCTAGCAAACGACTAACCATGTCCCTTTCGGGGCTCTGTAGACTGCGTTTTTTTTTTTTTTTCCTATGCCTTTCCGAATACGGGTTTAGTACTCGGGCATACCCCTAGTACATACACACATATATTATGTAAACACAAACTTGTTTGACAGCACTAATTATATTATATTATATTATATTATATTATATTATATTATATTATATTATATTATATTATATTATATTATATTATATTATATTATATTATATTATATTATATTATATTATATTAATTATATGATATTATATTAATTATATTATATTATATTATATTAATTATATTATATTATATTATATTATATTATATTATATTATAAAATTAGCAATATTAGGATGGTTATGTTAACTTAACACCAAATAGAACATTATATTCAGGATAAAAAAATAAAAAAATAATAAAAAACACATTCTGCACCACTGCCTGCAATTTTTATTTCAGAACAGAATGTGTTTAATTGTCATAATAATAATGTTGAAAAGCAAAGCAAATATTAAGGGTCCTAAAAATAGACTTCTATGCAATGTATAATTTCTCATTTATTTATCAATTTAGGGTGACACCACCTGGAGCTGTTTTTGACAATTTTCTTGAGATTTTATTTTTCTTATGCTTTTATTTTTCTACTTTTGTATTTCAATGAACACTTTGAAATGACAGTGCATCTTTGAATTAAGAGTGTAGATGTCAAGCAAGATGAAGATAACAGTGATAACTGGTGTGGATTTGATATCCAACAGCCTGCCTCCTGAGATTCTGGACCACAGAATAATGATGTGTTTATTTCGTCTAATATAGATACGGGCCAGTGCACAAAGCGGCGCTCTGCAGAGAGCCTTAACACTACCCACAAACCCGTTTTGTTTTCCTTGTTGGCTCTGTCATGCAATAAGCAATTCCAGATTAGCTCACCCCATTCTCTTTCCCAGTGGCCCTAATCCAAACCTGCACTGAGCTGCTCTCTAATCAATCATTAACCCTCTGGGGTCTGAGGATTTCTTCAGCCTTGGAAAATTTTTGACATGCCCTAACATTTATTCTTTTTTCAGTTGTTCATAAACATATTAATGGAAAAGGTTTCATTACACTGTATTCAGAATGTAGTAGGCTACCATAATATGTGAGGAACATGTATGCACATGTTTGTATTTTTGAAGGAATAACATTTATGCATGGTTATTGAAAAAACAAAAAACTTAAGTCACTGAAATAAGGCCATAAAATAAATACAAAATATGTGTTCACAAGACTTCTGGGTATTGGAGGATGTAGACTAGAGTTTTTGCTTCAAAATGATGTAACAATGATCCTGCCTACTCGTTCATATAAAACAATATATTGATTTAAATTTTGTAAGACACTTTTTGTCAAGAAACATAGTATGCATGGAGGCGTGAATCTTCATGAATAATGCTATGATTCACATCTGAGAAGACAAAGACCCACATAATGAGCCACATAATGACCCGCATAATGAGCCCTTTCAGTCAGGTAGGCTATGTGAAAAACCCTCTGTGATCATGCTGATTACAGGATCAGCTATTGTATTAACGTTAATATAATGTCCACTCTTGACAAAAAAAACATGATTTTTGTGATCTCATGCATGCACATATTATTGCACATCATGTGAAGAAAATTTTGTATAGGTCTATTATAGTTTACATTACAGTACCAGTCAAAAGATTCAACTCATTACTATTATAGGGCCCTATAATACACCTGGCGCAATGCTACTCAAGGCGCAGCGCAAGTGTGTTTGCTAGTTTGCGTCCGGCGCCATTCGCGTTTTCCCGTTCAGCGCCACGTCCTTAAATTAGTAAATGCATTTGCGCCAGTTAGTGCGCCCATGGGCGTGCTGGTCTAAAAAAGAGGTGTGTTCAGCCGCATTGCCGGCGCATTGCTATTTTAAGGAGCTGAAAATAGACTGCGCCATAGACCAACTCAAACCTGGTCTAAAGTCTAAAGTCAATGGCGCAATATTTTTTTGTTAGAGCGCGTTGGTAGAAACTGCGCCTCTGGGCGCGTCGACTTTGCTTATTACACACAGGGACGCGCATCACACAAACATGCCAAATATTAAAAACAAAAGGATTACAGTGTAAAAGAATATTATTGTGTAGGCTACATAAATATAAAAATGTAACTTTGTTTACCTTCTAACTAAACGTTTAACTTCGCGCACGAGCAGATCGGTTTCTTCGCTTGAAAAGCGTTCAGCTTTTCCGCCAACAAATTCCACCATGTAAATAGCAATCCGCCATGGCGCGAGCGCATCTCGCTCTTAAAGGGAATGGGAGATGACACTCTGATTGGTTTATTGAACGTTACACCCATTACTCATTAAGAGAATAGGGACAACCCATTTCAAAAATGCGCCCCGGCGCACGGACCGTTTTTCCGTCGTTAAAATAGCAAAAGTGGATTTGGACACGCCCTGAGTGCACCTGCGCCGTGCGCTTTACACTTTGCGTTTAGATCGTTAAAATAGTGCCCATAATGTTTTTAAAAGAAGTCTCATGCTCACCATGCTGTACAAACCCGATTCCCAAAAAGTTGGGACACTGTACAAATTGTGAATAAAAACAGAATGCAATGATGTGGAAGTTTCAAAAAACTATATTTTATTCGGAATACAACATATATGACATATCAAATGTTTAAACTGAGAAAATGTATCATTTTAAGGGGAAAATAAGTTGATTTTAAATTTTATGGCATCAACACATCTCAAAAAAGTTAGGGCAAGGCCATGTTTACCACTGTGTGGAATCCCCTCTTCTTTTTATAACAGTGTGCAAACGTCTGGGGACTGAGGAGACAAGTTGCTCAAGTTTAGGAATAGGAATGTTGTCCCATTCTTGTCTAATACAGACTTCTAGTTACTCAACTGTCTTAGGTCTTCTTTGTCGCATCTTCCTCTTTATGATGCGCCAAATGTTTTCTATGGGTGAAAGATCTGGACTGCAGGCTAGCCATTTCAGTACCCGGATCCTTCTTCTACGCAGCCATGATGTTGTAATTGATGCAGTATGTGGTCTGGCATTGTCATGTTAGAAAATGCAACGTCTTCCCTGAAAGAGACAACGTCTGGTTGGGAGCATATGTTGTTCTAGAACTTGGATATACCTTTCAGCATTGATGGTGCCTTTCAAGATGTGTAAGCTGCCCATGCCACACACATCAGAGATGCAGGCTTCTGAATTGAGCACTGATAACAACTTGGGTTGTCCTTGTCCTCTTTAGTCCAGATGACATGGTGTCCCAGTTTTCCAAAAAGAATTTCAAATTTTGATTCGTCTGACCACAGAACAGTTTTCCACTTTGCCACAGTCCATGCGCCTGCGCTTCTGGATCATGTTTAAATATGGCTTCTTTTTTGAACTATAGAGTTTTAGCCGGCAACGGCGAATGGCACGGTGGATTGTGTTCACCGACAATGTTTTCTGGAATTATTCCTGAGCCCATGTTGTGATTTCCATTACAGTAGTATTCCTGTGAGGCAGTACCATGTGAGGCAGTGCCATCTAAGGGCCCGAAGATCACTGGCATCCAGTATGGTTTTCCAGCCTTGACCCTTACGCACAGAGATTGTTCCAGATTCTCTGAATCTTTGGATGATATTATGCACTGTAGATGATGATAACGTCAAACTCTTTGCAATTTTTCTCTGAGAAACTCCTTTCTGATATTGCTCCACTATTTTTTAGGGATGTCCAGATCCAATCATGTGATTGGAAATCGGGCCCGATCACGTTGTTTCAGACTCGATCGGAATCGGACGTTACCTCCCGATCAGGACTCGGATATATATGTATTAGGGGTGCAGCGGTTCACGGTAAAAAAATCGAACAGTACTGTATGGTTTGTTTAAAATAGCAACGTGGAAAACAGACAGACAGAGTTCAAATAATGTACGTTTCAGTCGATGGATGCGCAAAACGTTACAACAACTATAATCAAAAAGCGTGGACAAAACAGTCACTCTTTGTAAACTGTTAACTGCGAGTGGCGTTTGCTCTAATGTCCAGTCATTTATGCCGTCATCACCCGGGTGTTGATACAGGTGAGACCTTAACAGCACACGTTGCTATCTGTGTTTAGACTAACTCATTTAAGCCTTGCTGATTTAAACCTTCAAGAACAAGACGCGAAAGAGAACTCGCACACGCTGTGAGAAGATTTGTGTGCGCTCATCCAAAGCGTGCACACGCTTATTCCAGTCAGCGCGCAAATACTGAGTTCTCTCTCAAGTCTTGCGCTTCAGCGGACAAATTCATACAAAAATTATTTCAAAATGCCCGTCTTAGCGAGTATCCTAGCAAACATAGTCGGTTATGTCTTAAGTGAATGTATATTAGTCGAGAAAGACAGCGCATGTGTAACAGTATATGTACTGGATTGTGCATGTCTTAAAGGGAAAAAAAAAAATTCCTGCTGCCTGTTTTTAATGTTAAATCAAATAACAAAGAAATCACTTACTGCTCTTGACTGAATAGTTTTTGTAACTTCAATAATGATTAATCTTTATTTTATACAGTAAATATAATATGCAGTTTTATATTTGATTACTTTATCCATTTTCTGTACCTGAAAACGACTGTTAGATACCTGAAAAACCTGAAAAGCACTGTTCCTGGATCTGTTTTTTCGCTATTCTTTATTCTTTTTCATGTATTATAAAAGTATCGGATCGGGACTCGGTATCGGTAGATACTCAAAATCAAATGACTCGGACTCGAGGGCAAAAAAACGTGATCGGGACATCCCTACTATTTTTTTTCGCCGCAGCATTGGGAGAATTGGTGATCCTCTGCCCATCTTGACTTCTGAGAGACACTGCCACTCTGAGAGGCTCTTTTTATACCCAATCATGTTGCCAATTGACCTAATAAGTTGCAAAAAATATAAGTTTATGAGATTTGTAAATTATTGCATTCCTTTTTTATTCACAATTTGTACAGTGTCCCAACTTTTTTGGAATCGGGTTTGTATATCAAACATACAGAAAAAACAGCAATGCTGTAAAATATTATTACAATTTAAAATAATGATTTTCTATTTTAATATACTTTAAAATATAATGTATATCTTTGATGCAAAGCGTCTGAACATTCATGTTATCTCTATGGCATTTCAAATAGACTATTGTTTTTGTTATATTATATAGCCTAAATGTTAATGTGCAGTTGGCAAACTATACATCATTAAAAAGATCTAAGACTCAAGCTTCACATTTTGACCTCTGTTTTACTCTGAAAATGTTATAGTGACCGTAATTTGTTAATATGCGTCTATGAGTTATAAATATGAAAAACGGAGTCGTTAACTTTGACAAAATAACATCCATAAGGGCTCTAAGCTTAAAAGCATGCACATTTGTAGAAATATTGATGATTTTCCATATGTTTATGTCAATTTTTTATAGAGGAGTAATATTTATTCAATATTTATTGTCATCACTATGAGCGCTGGATACTGTGTTTTCAATTCATGCTTGCAGCCGGAGGGCGCTCTGTGCACATTTAGTCCACAAATGACTCGTGGTGAAGAACAGGCATACCATGTGACATTCCAGGAACTAACAGAACCTTCCAGAGATCTCTATAACCATGGCTAAAACATACAGATAGACACTTTTGAAGATAATAAATACACGATTGCGATGATGTATACATGTATTGCCTCAGAATTTGCGTCTGAATAGAGCGTGCCCTCCATGGACGTGGCCGAATTAGTGGATAATGAGCTGACTCGCAAATGACTTGAATCTCTCTCTTTTCATTCAGATTACATAAACAGAATATTTTGATCAGTAGTTTGATCATGCTTGATCAGTAAGTCAATATTTTCAATTTGACTTACATGATTTAAAACCTGACATTTCAATGTTTCTTTAGACATAAGTCTCTCTTTTTTTTGTGATTAGTATTAACTAAGTTCATTTTCTGAGGGACTATCAGAATGGACTTCGTTCTTTATTTTGCAAAAAGCACAACTATTTGTTTTTACTCTGAGTGTACACAAATAAAAGAAGATATTTCACAGATTAAAATGGAGTACAAGTCTTAATTGTATATGCAAAATTGATGGAGTATTTTTAGTCTCTTTCATACTGATAAGAAAAAAAGCAAGGTGGTCTCGCCGGGTCTGGCTTTCTCTACATGTGTGCTTCACTTCTCGTTAGTTCAATTGTATCTTAAGCAGGGAGTCAAAAGTCATACTGACCTGGCTCGCTGAGGAGAAAATGTGTGCTATTACTTGTCTAAGATATAAAACTTACAATAGATAAAATGAGTGAAAAAAAAAAAAATGGGAGGGACTAGACCCATATCTAGAGACTAGAATATCATGAGTACTTGGAAATGGCTTCTGAAGGATCCAGCATGTGGTAGGTAGTGGCTAAATGCTGCAGTGACAAAGAATCTTAAATAAGGAGAGTATGCCGTAATGGAAAATCTGAAAAACCTCTGTGGTTTTAGTCAACATTTCAAACTAGATGACTTTGTAGATCACTTTGTTTGTGGTCATCCACAATTGATAAACCTACCTCTTATAATAACTGTTCTGTTAATAACCCTTTGTCGATTTGACAGTCCATGTGATAGGCCAAAGCAAGTCTATCACAGGCACGCTAGAAGTATGGCAGGGTGACGCAGTGTCTCATTCCCTTTTCAGGGAACCAAGGTTACAGTCATAACTGAGACATTCTCATTCAAGGGAACTCGCGCTGCATCAAGAATTGACGCTGTGGGACCGTTGATACCCATGCTGCCATACTGATCAGTGCCTGTCTTGTGTGAAATCTGGTGAGCACAACTAAGACAAAGCAACTGACAAATCTAGGTTGTAAAACCTGATGAATGTGTACGGAAAGGACCAGCCTACTGCATGCCAGACCTGTTGTAAGGATACCCCTATTAATAGGATTACAAAGCCACCATACTCTTCCTGATCCAACGCACCATGGAAGAAACACCAACGGGTTTCTCCCCAAAGACACCACTCAAAGGTGCTATCCCAGAACTCCTGGGATTAGAACAATCAGGGAAACTGTGTACAAATGCAGCCTCAGCCACGTCTGTACCTCCAGAAGAGCTACACCACCTTGGGGTGGAGTCTCTATTCCCCGGGCCTCAGCCCCTGCCTCGACAGGATGTATGCTCCCAAAATCTGGTGCCCAGGGATGTAGAGCCTGAGCCATCATCACCAGACAGTAAGTGCCAAGAGATATAATGACTTGTCCACAGATACTGACCGACCATCCATGATCGCTCCCCAGCCCATGAGTGAAGCATCCATCGTAAGCGTTATGCAATGACAAGCACAGCACAGGACCCTGGGACAAGAAAGAAGGCTTCTTCCACATAACCAAAGTATGAAGCACCTGTGAGTAACCTTGATCATGCGGAATGGGTTGCCCCTTTGGGAGACCTCTTGGTCTTGAGTCACCACTGCAAAGGTCTCATGTACAGCAGGCCAAAAGTTATCCCGTTTGATGTCTTAAAAATGCTTAACAGTGAGTGACTGGCCTAGCTTATTGTTGCTCATGGCTATGAGAATCAAACCAACATGAACAGGAGACAGACGTGCCTTCATCGGCATCAAATCCAACACCATGCCTGAAAAAGTGGTCTTCTGTAATGGAGAAAGCACACTTTTTATCGCGTTCAGCCTTAACCCCCTATACTTTCATGTGGGCCATCCTTCTTAGGAATGAAAAAATACCAGCTGTGAACCAATCTATGCATGTAAATCAAATGTAAATCAATCTATTTTTACTGTCAGTAAATGTTAGTAATATGTTCCTCATTTTCCTTCTTTAACATATCCGACTAAACTACAACATTTGTGTAGTTGTCTGTGAAAAACGTATGTGACCTCGACAAGCTCATGCATCTGTCCTGCTTTGTGCTCAATTCATCTGTATATATATGTATACAGTGTTTCCCATACATTGACTAGACTGTGGCGGCCCGCCACATTCTAATTTGTCCCGCCACAGTCTCAGAATGAAACGGAAATTAGGTTTGTTGCAATATATAAATTACCGTCTGATAATTGCGCTCTTTTATAAGGCAAAAGTGGGAGACATAGAGCAAAATAAGTAGACTAGCACCAATTAAGTTTTCGTGCACTATATTCAAAGTCATCTGAAGCAATTCCATAGCCTCATGTGAGGGACAGAAGAATATACAAGTTCACGGTCAGAAACTCGTCTTCCCTCTGCTGCAGCTGTCAATCATTCGGCACTCAACAGCGCGTTGCGTTCGGTAACGACACTTCGGTAAAACTCTCCAATATGATATATTCCCATTATTAATACTTGATATGTAGATAAAGGGTTGTGGATTTGCATAAAATCACTATCTTGCTGCCGTTTCTGAACGATATCATCATACTGGCTACAGGATGTCTGTTAGATCGCACAACACAAGGACTATGAATTTGCGTCACACGCACAATAACTGGAATTTAAAAATGAGAAGAAACATATGATTAATAAACTACTATATGCAGATATACACAGGGATTCTCTTTGTACCGTGAACTTTTCAATGTGCAGCACAACTGCGCGCTCTGACTCGATATTGCTTCAAGCGCATCATTCTGCACCCGGGATGTGCATTAGCGTTTTTTTTGCTGTTGTTTTGAAGCGTTTCATATTATCATGGTTTTGCACACTGAAAGATTATTAATAGCCTATTCTGTTCTGTCGTATCTATCATATCTTGTTGCCCCATTAAAAAGCTGCACAATAAATTTAAAATAAGCGTCTTTTCATGTTACATTTACGGTGGCCGAGAGAGCTCAACGCGCTGCAAATGAGAAAACATCTTCATCAGTTTGACAACACATGCGCTGCAAACTCCACAACACTTACAAATGGTGAAACGCGCTGCAAATAAAGAAAACATCTTCATCAGTTTGACAACACATGCGCTGCAAACTCCACAACACTTACAAATAGTGAAACGCGCTGCAAATAAAGAAAACATCTTCATCAGTTTGACAACACATATGCGCTGCAAACTCCACAACACTTACAAAAAGAAAAACGCGCTGCAAATAAAGAAAACATCTTCATCAGTTTGACAACACACGCGCTGCAAACTCCACATGTTTTCTTTATTTGCAGCGCGTTTCATTATTTGTAAGTGTTGTGGAGTTTGCAGCGCATATGTGTTGTCAAACTGATGAAGATGTTTTCTTTATTTGCAGCGCGTTTTTCTTTTTGTAAGTGTTGTGGAGTTTGCAGCGCATATGTGTTGTCAAACTGATGAAGATGTTTTCTTTATTTGCAGCGCGTTTCACTATTTGTAAGTGTTGTGGAGTTTGCAGCGCATATGTGTTGTCAAACTGATGAAGATGTTTTCTTTATTTGCAGCGCGTTTTTCTTTTTGTAAGTGTTGTGGAGTTTGCAGCGCATATGTGTTGTCAAACTGATGAAGATGTTTTCTTTATTTGCAGCGCGTTTCACTATTTGTAAGTGTTGTGGAGTTTGCAGCGCATATGTGTTGTCAAACTGATGAAGATGTTTTCTTTATTTGCAGCGCGTTTCACTATTTGTAAGTGTTGTGGAGTTTGCAGCGCATATGTGTTGTCAAACTGATGAAGATGTTTTCTTTATTTGCAGCGCGTTTTTCTTTTTGTAAGTGTTGTGGAGTTTGCAGCGCATGTGTTGTCAAACTGATGAAGATGTTCTCTTTATTTGCAGCGCGTTTCACTATTTGTAAGTGTTGTGGAGTTTGCAGCGCATATGTGTTGTCAAACTGATGAAGATGTTTTCTTTATTTGCAGCGCGTTTCACTATTTGTAAGTGTTGTGGAGTTTGCAGCGCGTGTGTTGTCAAACTGATGAAGATGTTTTCTTTATTTGCAGCGCGTTGAGCTCTCTCGGCCACCGTATACATTAATATAAATACATATAATTATTTACATATAAATCTAATATAAATCGTTTTTTCATTTCATAAGAATACAAATAGTAATTTTAAACTTTTTATTAACATTTGGATTTATAAAATTACTGTGCAAAATTTTGCTGCTGAATTATATACTCGCCTAGTTTACTTATTTATTTATTGGTCAATGGTCAGCTTATGAATATATTTTTATTCATTTGTTATTTTTCTCTATAATGAGATGGTGTGTTTAGTGCATTCTGGATTGGTTAACAAATCAAAGATACAGGCTCCCACTAATAAATTAATTCAACAAAGGTAACCTCTTTTGCTACATATTTTTAATGATTTAAATGTGTACTCTACATGTTTGACCACTTATGAACTATCATTTAGCCTACTATATGTTGTGTACATGACTAATGTGCCCTACCATCACCAATAAATAAATTACTTTTAGAGCACAAAATTGTTTACAAGAGAACAAACTTCTTTATTGATCTAGTCACGTAATTTTGCTCTCAGATTTATGCATTTAAATTTAAAATGTACAAAACTTTTTTTTATATATACACACACAAACACGTTTGTTTTTGTGAATTGTGGGGACTTTCCATAGGCCGCAATGCATTTTATACTGTACAAACCGTACTTTCTATCCTACCCCTAACCCTAAACCTAACCATCACAAGAAACTGTGCACACCTTTATTTACATTTACATTTAGTCATTTAGCAGACGCTTTTATCCAAAGCGACTTACAAATTTTCTCACAAAAACATTATTTAGTATTTTTATTAATTAATTTACATTGTGGGGACCGGTGGCTGGTCCCCACGATGTAGGTGAACTCAGGTTTATATTACATTATATTACAATGTAATATAAACAAACTCACACACACACACACACATATACATACATACACTGATCAGGCATAACATTATGACCACCTTCATAATATTGTGTTGCTCCTCCTTTTGCAGCCCTGACCCATCAAGGCTTGGACTCCACTAGAGCCCTGAAGGTGTGCTCTGGCACCAAGATGTTAGCAGCAGATCCTTTAAGTCCTGTAAGTTGTGAGGTGGGGCCTCCATGGATCGGACTTGTTTGTTCAGTACATCCCCCAGATGCTCGATTGGATTGAGATCTGGGGGATTTGGAGGCCAAGTCAACACCTCAAGCCCATTATTGTGCACCTCAAACCATTCCTAAAAATTTTTTTTTGTTTTGTGGCAGGGTGCATTATCCTACTGAAAGAGGCCACATCCACCAGGGAATACTGTTTCCATGAAAGGTGTATATGGTCTCCAACAATGCTTAGGTAGGTGGTGCGTGTCAAAGTAACATCCACATGGATGGCAGGACCCAAGGTTTCCCAGCAAAACATTGCCCAAAGCATCACACTGTCTCAGGTGGCTTGCCTTCATCCCATAGTGCATTCTGGTGCCATGTGTTCCCCAGGTACACACACACACACACACACGGCCATCCACATGATGTAAAAGAAAACGTGATTCCTCAGACCAGGCCACCTTCTTCCATTGCTCCGTGATCCAGTTCCATCACAATTTGGCCCTTGTCAAACTCACTCAAATCCTTATGCTTGTCCATATTTTGTGCTCCTAACACATCAACTTTAAGGACAACATGTTCTCTTGCTGCCTAATATATCCCACCCACTAACAGGTGCCGTGATGAAGAGATAATCAGTGTTATTCACTTCACCTGTCAGTGGTCATAATGTTATGCCTGATCAGTGTATATATAATCTTTCAAATATTGACATATCTTACTAAGATGCAATTTTATATAGTTTATATTCTTTATTATGTACATAAATGGACCAAGGTGAACATATTTAGACAGGTTGTGAACCCTGTTTTGTTTTCAGAAAGTTGAATATAACTTTCAAAAAAGTCCAGTACAAATGTTACTGATGCTTGTTAACTGCAGCTATCACAGTTTCTAGGCGACAAGAACAATCCACCATTGGCTAGGCCATCCCATTTAACAAAGCTCGGTCCAAATATCGCAGCCTTTGAAGGTGTGGCCTTTGTAGTCCACATCCTTCAAAGGATTCAGCTTCTGGATTGAGACACAGCTATAGTAATGAAAGTGTACTTTTTTTAAGTACACTTAAGTGGCCTTTTATTTCATTAATATTATATTATCTGCAAGCACAGTTAAAAAATAAATAAATAAATAAAATCCGATATGCCACAATGTGCAATGGGGTATCTTTTTCATGTTTTGGCTTTGGTTTGTACCAGTGGCTGGAAACCAGAATAACACTATGTGCTCAATCCAAAAGGGTTTAAATTTAGTTCAAATATCATTTATTTTGATAACCATAATGAAACCAACACAGGATTTTGAAAATAAAGGAGATTGTTTTTTAAATATTAAATATTAAATGTGAACAAACAAATGCATTGCATGACAAAGATTGTATCACTGAGTGTGAATTTTGATAAATGTTACATTTTGTATTTTTGATTTATGTTCATCCATTTTGTTGTGTGAGACAGCACTTGCAGCAAGATGTCAGCCACAGTTTTCTGATTGGCTGTGATTTGTGATTGATTTTATCGCATCTTTTAGCCTTGTCAATGGGTTACAAATTACCGGAACCCATGGATTTATGGGGCACACAAGCCCCCAAAACAAGAGGCCTACTCTTGGCAGTGATCTCAAATGAGGGAGCCACTGTCTCTGGCCCCTCCTGAAACAAGATTTTTGGTGCATATCTATGGACACAGGATCGATGGCCTGTCCTTTTGGATAATTCATAGCGTCCTTATCACTAATAATCCTCTCCAGTAGTTTAATGGAGGTCTCCTTTGAAAGGAACCATCGCAAGTCCTTCAGCTGTCAGATTCATGATGATGATGAATCTGTGTCCCCCAGTCAGTTTCCAGGGGTTAGCATACATTCAAACAAACCAATTCATAGGCAAATGTGTTCTCCACACACTTCGGAAGAGAATTTGTATCACTGTGAATTACACTGTTGCCATCCAAGACTGATGGCATATACCTGGATGAACACTCTTCTATCTGCATACTGTAATTGAGGTCAGTCCCCATCTCTCATCCACTTTCTCATTTGTTCTCTGTGGGGTTTTTTTGGCAATCGTTTTAACACATCAGTTGCAGCTATTCAGTAAGTGCCAGTTCATTGTGTGGTAACTCACTCTCCTGTTGTCTCTCTCTCTGTGCTATTTCTCTTCTCTTTAGCATTTTAGGCATCCCCTTCCGAGAGATCCATTTTGTTGTTTATAAAATGCCAAGGCTTGTAACTTTCCAATCAAAACTTGAAAGGATTCCAGGGGGAGTCTGTCCTATCCTTGCCCTCTTTGAACACCATCCACAGTGGTGTATGCGTTAAGAGTTGGAAGGGAAAAATAATGGATTGCGACAAAGCAATACATTTCTGATAGATAGTGGAAATAAGCTTGTTTTGGAAAGATAGGCCACAGGTATATCACAAAATATAATTATAAATTCAGTTGTATAAGTTTATTCCTGTATGGAATGACAGTCCTTAAGATAACTGCATGTTATTGCAGAGAGAGAAAAGTTAATTACTAAAAAGAGAAACTGAAAGTGATTACTCTAGGGAACTCTGCTCATTCAAACCCACTCCAGAAGTTGTAGCAAAGCATTAGACCAACTTCAGCATTTATATAGATTTGTTCACACTCGTTCTGTAAAAGTAATGTTTGTGTCCCAAATGTCCCCTTTACTGTATATATGCTGGTTGTAGGGAAAAAATAGTACATACTTATAAAGTTAATGCATAGTAAATTGAGCTTATATATAATATATATATATATATATATATATATATATATATATATATATATATATATATATATATATATATATATACTGTCAAATTTCAAAATAAATTTTAACTATAAAATACATAATTTGCATGATTCATACAAGGCCAACATGTTTATTAATTACAGTTGCTGGATCATCCAAAATATCAATTAGTATAGAATCTGCAATTCAGAATCTGTGACACAAAGAACAGGCTCTGATTCACAAAACATGCTGCAACAAAAACATTTGTCACTATAGAGTACATTACATAAGTTACAGAATGCGTGGAACACATTTGCATTTGTGTACACATTATGCATTTATGTACACTGTCATTACATTAAATATAGTCATGTTGTTGCATTGTCTTCATTTTGCTGGTTTTGTTCTGTTTACCCCAGTTAACTCTGTTCATCACTATGCAGATGGACTGGGATTTTTTATTTTTTATTTTTTTTAGCCCAGAATATAACCATACTGCCAACTATGGAAGTAAAGTAATGCCATATCTTTTTTTTTGTTTTTGTTTTGTTTTGTTTTTTTTGTTTTGTTTTTTTTTATGAAAATCATGTTGAATTGCACTAATTGAAAATAAATAAATAAATACATATATATATATATATATATATATATATATATATATATATATATATATATATATATATATATATATATATATATATTTATTTATTTATTTATTTATTTATTTATTTATTTTATTTTATTTTTTTTTCATTTCAGATTTCACTTCCAAAATATTCATTCTGTCTAAAAATACAACCTGTAATATTCAGCAGGCAATTTTCAGTCCATTTTATTGCGTGTCCACAAATTCAATGGTTAAAATTTCAACATTTCACATCCGGGAAAAGCAGTAGAGTACCGAGCATAATCTCCATCTGCTGTTAGTCGACCTCACCAGCAGGTGGTGCAAGCATGTGTTGATGATGAGCAGAGCAACAAGTCATTCATTTCATTTTTTTAAATTGATTTAAATTATTGGAGCAAGCATGTGTGATGATTATCAGGAACAGTATATATGCAGAAAAGCTGATAAAAACACAAAAGTTGTTTGCTCCGTTAATGTAAATCCATTTTAATGAATGAAATGAATGTTCTTCATCAACACACGCTTGCACCACCTGCTGGTGAGGTCGACTAACAGCAGATGGAGATTATGCTCGGTACTCTACTGCTTTTCCTGCAGTTCCCGGATGTGAAATATTGAAATTTAAACCAGTGAATTTGTGGACGCAAAATTAAATGGACTGAAAATTGCCTGCTGAATATTGTAGGTTGTATTTTTAAACAAAATTAATATTTTGGAAGTAAAATCTGAAAGGTGAATATGGATTTTTACATTTTTAACAATGAAATGTTCGTGAACTGTTTTGAATTTAAATATTCACAGCTTAAATATACAACCATGTTGAATTTCAGCCCATAAAAATGCAAGCCCTAAAAATACAATGCATTAAAATACAAGCACAGTTAATGCAATGCAATGCATAATGCATTTTTTTTTTTTTTTCAAGTAGTGCAATTCAAGATGCCTTTTGTTTCAAAGACATATGGCATTACTTTACTTCCATAGCCAACCCAAACTGTATGCTAATCGTCAGTTATCTTTGGTCCTGACTGAATTAGAGGGACCTTTTTTTTAGAGTGCCCCTATGGATGTATGAATGGATGGACGGACGGACAGACACCCTAAACAACAAAACCATTTCCTGACAATGGGCCTGCATTGTCAATTTTCATTGAAACAGACCATCCAGTTGTAGACTCTACAGTATGGTCTGTTAATAACATCTAGAGGTGGAGGGCTCTATCTGTAAGCGCAATTGGATATGTATGTGTTATCTTGATTTTCACATCAGGAATCATCGACATCGAAGTATATGATGTTCCCCTCCCGTACACAAACTCCAGGCTAATCATAATCATATCATTCCACTGCTGCCATTCCAGACCCCTTTGATAGCCTCTTCTATCAAACACTACACAAACCATGCAGGTGTCTGAGGGAGGGAAAGGCATACAAATGTCAATTCCGTGATGACAAACAAAAAAATGAAAGAATGGGCAATATGTTAATAAGGTGACAGAATCCCACTGAATGGAAATTCAGTCAACTTTTTCAACTGAAAGGACAGAGTCTTTTTAACAATGTTTTCGTTATTGATTTCCTATTCTAAAAAGAATTGTATTCAACAGATCTGTGGAAGCAAAAGATACAAAAAGATACTAAGAACACTTTATTATTTAATTTTTCATTCCAGTGTTTAATTCGATTAAAATATAAATCCTAGTGGTGAGTGAATGTGGGTATATTTCAAGAGTGCTTCACATGTTGCTGCAGAGATGCATAGTGAAATTCATAACCTCAGGCTTTACATCTAATATGTAATAGTAAAAGAATTCCACAGACCTTCATCCTAGAAGAATAAATGACCTTCATAAAACTGAACACAAGGCCAAGTGGTCTGAGAACACTTATTTAACTCAAGAATACTTTGTTGATATGGAGGGAGTTTGAATTAGCCTGCGTGGGTGTAAAATCAGCAGGTAAAGTATGTGTAAGTATCACTTCACTGTAACCCTGATCCCTGAGAAGGCGGAAATGAGAAGCTGTGCTTGATCAGCGCTATGGGAACGTCTTTAGTCGTGACCAGCTGTTAATATGTGAAAAACAACATCAGTGAAATTGAGGACCAACCTGCCGCATCACAAACATTTTGTAAGGGGGCGCCCCCGCCAAAGCTCTAGAAGAGGCAACCCCCCTGGTGGAATGTGCCCTGATGCCTGTTGGCGAAGTTTGACCACATACCTCATAGGCAAGGGCAATAGCATCTGTAGTGATTTTTGGATTAGCCTCACATGAGGGCACCACAAATGTAGTGATGTTGGTCTTAAATATTAATATCAATATTTGTATTAATATTAATATTGAGTCAGATGATTCCTTCCAATATTTCGGGGCACCAGTCAGGATTCTCACCTTGACAGTAAAGAACAATCATGAAAGATTGTTAACTGAATTAATATTTTATAAATTGGAGGAAGTTTATCATCTGAACAATCTGAAGGATTTTAGTGAGATTCGGGCGAGCTCTGATTATCAACACAAGAATGACACAGTTTGCAATAAAATGAATTTATTAACAAAAAGATATACAAGAGTAAAATATCACACTCACTAAATACTACGAAAGAAAATGACTAAACTACTAAGGAAAAAATGACTAAACTACTAAGAAAATTGAATCAATAATCAAACAGAAACTACAACACAAATGGATGTTAACAAAACTGAATGCCAAGTAGATGAGCAACGGATTGGATGAAGCAATGAATGGGTAATTAGCAGTCTATGAGGGAGTCAATTGTGGTCTTTCTGGATGCTGGTATTAAAAATAAGTAAATAAGCATTTACTCTGAATACAGATAACGTATCTAATGTATCTATCTGTGTATGCTGACCCTAGAAAAACAGTCTCTACACAAATAGCAATCTCATTTAGCAACAACCTAATGCCAAGGCTTTTGGAAAAGGTTTGGTTAGTTTATATTTACGTTTCACTTGGTCGGGTGATCAGTCCTGGAATGGGAAACATTGTCCACTGGTATCCTTCCTTGTGCAGTGGGAGACTGGATTGCTTTCCAACAGCTGCAGAGCTGCACTGAGTGCTGGAGGTCTTTGTGTAATCCAGAGAACGTCTCGGTTACGTATGTAACCCTCGTTCCCTGAAGGAGGGAACGGAGACGTACGTCAGTAGTGACCGACGAATTGGGATATCGCTAGAGAGCCCCTATCAGCTTCGAGAGAACTAAAACAAGCCAATGGAATTGGCGTGCGATATTTGCATAATGCGCACCTCCCCTAACAGGTGGATGTAAAAAGGGGGGCAGATGCAATCGCACTCTGTTTTTCGCTGAGGAGACAACCGGTGTCCGCACTGCAGCGAGGGTACAGAAACTGTGGCGACGGGACGTACGTCTCCGTTCCCTCCTTCAGGGAACGAGGGTTACATACGTAACCGAGACGTTCCCTTTCAGTCGGTCACTTTCGACGTACGTCAGTAGTGACCGACGAATTGGGATCCCAACTAAAACGCCACAGTTACGAAACCCCTTCCAGTGCCCAGCGCAGGCTCTAGCCGCCCGACGCACCAAGGGGACGGAGAAGGGGGCGAGCTTACGCCGGGAAGTCTACTGCTGTTCCGATATACCCACTAAGTAAACTAGACTACACTGGGGAAGCGAACCCGTAAGGAACGCTGCGGAACCACTACCTACCCAGAGGGGAAGGAATTTACATGGAAAACATATGGACTGGCCCGCAGGGCAGAACGCATATGAGTCCCTGGGATGGCTCCACCTGAGTAGGGGGAGACTCATCTGACAGGAGAAAGCAGAAGCTCTGCTAAGGGAAAGACACGGGCTCACCGTAGGGAGTAACCGTGGACAATACACATATGGAATCACTCACGTAGAGGGATTGCAACATATGGAACCCAACCAACAGACAACATCGAAGATGGATGTTGGTCTGGCATCAGACACTCCGCAATGCCCGAGCCGAAGGTGGAGGTGGAGGAACTCGACAGGGTTCACCGAACGGGGAACACGACTGGAGTCAACAGATGCACATATCCTGCCCAGGGGGCGGGAGTGGCATTGCAAGCCGACACGAGCACAGGTTCAACGCGTCTACCGGCTGGTGGAAGCGAGTACACGGGAAGAACCAGCTTACACGTAAGCTAAAAACCCTAGCAAACGTGTTGGGTGTCGCCCAGCCCACAGCTCTACAATCTGTCAGCGAGGCGCCATGAGCCAGCGCCCAGGAAGAGGCCACTCAGGTGGAGTGGGCTCTCAACCCGAACGGGCAAGACACGCCCTGGGAACATAAGCCAGGGCGATGGCATCCACTAACCAGTGGGCCATCCTCTGCTTGGAGACAGCCTTTCCCTTCTGCTGGTCTCCGTAACAGACAAAGAGCTGATCTGAGGTCCTAAGCTTCAAGTTCTATCCACGTAAACACGCAGGGCGCGAACTGGAAAGAGCGAAGCTAGGGCTGGGTCTGCCTCCTCCGAAGGCAGCGCTTGCAGGTTCACTACCTGATCTCTGAAGGGAGTGGTAGGAACCTTGGGCACATATCCAGGCCGGGGTCTCAGGAAGACGTGAGAATCCCCAGGCCCAAATTCCAGGCACGATTCGTCGACCGAAAATGCGTGCAGGTCCCCTACCCTCTTAACATGAGGCCAATACAACCAGGAGGACGGTCTAAGAGACAGTACTTTTAACTCGATTAATTGCAAAGGCTCAAGGGATGACGCCGAAGTTAGCTAAGAACTAAGGTGAGATCCCTAGAGGGTAAGGAGGGTGGGCAAGGAGGAATCAGTCCCCTCGCCCCCTCAGGAACCTGATGATCAGACCGTGTTTCCCCAGGGCTTGCCATCAACTGCATGGAGATGTGCAGCGAAGCGGCAACATACACCTTGAGGGTGGAGGGAGACAGCCTTCGCTCCAAGCCCTCTTGCAGGAAGGAAAGCACAGATCTGACCGAGCATGATCGGGGGTCCTCTCGTCTTGCGAGAGGAGCACCATTCAACGAATAGGTTCGACTTCAACGCATAGAGGCTCCTCGTGAAGGAGCTCTAGCGGAAGTGATGGTGTCTACGACCGCCTGCGGGAGATCACCCAGAACCTCCGCATCCCGTCCAGGGACCACACGTGGAGGTTCCACAGGTCGGGACGCGGGTGCCATAGGAAGCCCCATCTCTGAGTCAGGAGGTCCTTCCTCAGAGGAATCGGCCAAGGAGGGGCTGTCGTGAGGAGCATTAGGTCCGAAACCCGGGTCCGAGTGACCAATATGGAGCCACTAACAAGACCTGCTCCTCATCCTCCCTGACCTAGCACAGGAGCTGTGCGAGAAGGCTCACTGGGGGAAAACGCATATTGCGTAGGCCCCGGGGCCAGCTGAGTGCCAGGGTATCCGTGCCGAGCGACTCGCCGGTCAGGGAAAACCACTGGCCGAGGGCAGTTCCTGGGGAGGCAACAGGACTACCTGGGCCTCGCCGAAGTAGTGCCAGATCAGCTGGACCGTCTGGGGATGGAGCCGCCACTTGCCCGCAAGTGGAGGCTGCCGTAAGAGCTCGTAGGCTGCACGGTTAAGCACACCTGGGACATGAGTGGCCTGAAGCGACCTCAGATGCTTCTGACTCCATAGCAAGAGATGGCAGGCGAGTTGCGATATGCGACGGGAGCGTAGACCAGCCTGATGGTTGATGTACGCAACGGCCGCCGTGCTTGTCCGAGCGGACCAGTACGTGCTTGTCTGACAGCAGCTCCTTGAAGCGGCCCAGTGCAAGACATACTGCTAGCAACTCGAGGCAATTGATATGCCAATGCAGTCGAGGCCCCGTCCAAGACCCGAACCGCATGCCCGTTGTACATGGCCCCCCATCCGGTGGTAGAGGCATCTGTGTGGACCACAGCGTCCAAGGGGTACTCCCGCCCGCAGGAACAAAGGGTCCGACCACCGGATGAGGGTAGGGCGGCAGCTCCGTGTCACGAGGACACTGAGCGTGCTGCGCTGCCATGGCCATCTCGGGACCCAGTCGCGGAGCCGGTGTTGAAGCGGCCTCATATGGAGCAACCTGAGCGGCGAAACGCGGCTGCAGATGCCACATGCCCCAGGAGCCTCTGAAGTCTCTCAGTGGGGCCGCCATCCTGCGCTTGAGCGAACTCAGGCAGTTCAACACCGACTGGACGCGCTCCTCAGAGAGGCGCACAATCCAGGCGACCGAGTCTAGCTCGAGACTGAGAAAAGAGATCCTCTGCCCGGGGGCGAGTTTGCTCTTGTCCCAGCTGACCCAAAGACCCAACAGGCTGAGGTGAGCTAAACCATCTCCCTGTGTACGCACAACTGCTTCGCGAGCTGGCCAGGAACAACCAGTCGTCGAGGCAGTCGAGAATGCGAACGCCCTGTTCCTTGAGGGGAACAATGGCCACCTCCGCAACCGTGTAAGGCGTGGAGCGACAGGGCCAGCCCGAAGGGTAGGAGTTTGTACTGACATGCTCGACCCGAGCGCAGAATCGAGACATGAAAGTATGCATCCTTCAGGTCGAATGCTGCAAACCAAACCCCGGGACGGACGCACTCGAAAATGCGCTTCTGCATGAGCACCTTAAACGGCAGCCTGAAGGTACCGGTTCAAGACGCGCAGATCCAGGATTGGCCATAGCCCACCGCCCTTTAGGGTACAATGAAGTAGGGCTGAACCTGACTTCAAATCGGCTGGAGGGACCGGCTCGATTGTATCCCTCGCCAGGAGGACAGCAATCTCCACTCGGAGAACAGGTGCAATGTCCAACGACACCTAAGTGAAGTGGACACCCCTGGACGCCGGAGGACACCGGGCGAAATGAATCGCATAGCCGAGTCTGATAGTACGCGTGAGCCAGCGGAACGGGCTGGGGGCACTAACCAGGCCTCCAGACACCGAGCCAGCAGAACCAAACGCACCACAGACGTACCGGGGGTGGGGCAGCGAACCAGAGTACGGGGACCCGACTCGGGCGGCATGGTAGCGGCCCAGAGTGTGATCAGACTCTGCGAGGTAGCAGTGCGTATGGGAGACGGCACACGGGGCGCGGCCTGCACCAACACACTGACACCTGCTGGCGAGGTGAGAGGGGGCTGGGAGTAGCAACGCGGGGCGCTGCACATCGCCAGCCACACTCTTGGGACGTAGAGGATCGGAAAACAGTTCTTAGTGGGTACCGCTGGACTCCGGAGAGCCAGCGGCGGAACAGACCAATTCTCCACCCGGCCCTCCTCCGGGGAGAAAGAACCGTTTACGTCAGCTCCAGGTCGCCATATCTCCAGGACCGTCTCCCGCTAGTCAGGTGACTGCGGGTTGAGCGGGCTGGGTTCAAGGCCAGTTTGTGAGATGAGCGCATCGAGAAAGCACACTTTGACGACGGCACATCCCAGCAAGACTCGCCAGGGGTGTTTCTGGACCACCATGGTGGACATTGTCTGGCCAGGGGCCTGCGCTTTGATTTGCATCCTGCGTAGCTCAACCCCGACTCAGAACTACCCACATGCAATGAGTGCTTTGACCTACTGCAGACTTGCCAGGGGCCAAGACTCATGCAGGGCAGAGGTGGTGTGCCCGTAGCACTGCCACCCCACCCTAGGGGGTAGAGAGAGAAAAAACTTGTAGTGCAGATTATGACCCTCTTGGCGTTCCATATTAACGCCAAAAAAGGCCTCAAACTACCAAGTTTTTTCATGCACATCCGGGCTAAGCCAGGGGGCGGGGCAAGGCGAGTATGCGTCGCACGACACCCCCAGGGGCCCGGGAAAGCATGGTTGCAAAGTCTGAATCCGATTCGGCATGAGCACGCCACAACCGTGGGACGCTCAGCCTCATCTTCATGTTCAGAGCCCAACAATACTCTCTCCAATGTAGCAGTCGACATCTGATCCTCTGCTGGAGCCCTGACTAAGATGTTAGGTCCTCCATATTTATTTTAAGGAGGACCAGCAACACATGCAGAAGCTACCAGCCATGTTGGACAGTGAACGTGGCCGCCCAACTGGACGACACACGGCACCCTGGGCACCGACGTGGCCATGTATCTAAACATGATCCACCCACGAACATAGTCACAACATGTTTGCGATGCACTAGAGGAGTGGGGGGCCCACGGAGAATGACTCGGCGGGTATTGCCCCACTGTGATCCTCTGGTCACCCAGGCTTATTAACCAAAGTAGCACTTTTCTGATTCAGAAAAATAACTAGATCGGGGAATAAGTGAGGGGACTCCACCTCATTAAAGGCAGCCGAGTCTCGACCGTGCATCTAGAGCGCCAGACAGCGCGCAGGGTTGCCGTGGCAACGCGCGCTGTCAGCCGGCAATTCGACGGCACACGGCGCGCTGAGCGCTCAAGCCCTTACGAGAAAGGCGAGCAAACAACGCGCCGACGTGGACATATTTCCATAAGAAAATATGACCACCCACAAACACAGTCTCAGCACGCTAAGCAGACATGAGAGAAAGTGATCGTGGCCGTCAGAGAGGATAGGAAACGACCGCCTCCAGAAACGCACAGACAGAATGACATCTTGAAAAAGACGCAGTGTCTGTCTGTGAAGCTCTTTTAGAAGGGGAAACTTCAGCTCTTTTGTGTCGAGACACACAGGGAGCGTCACGACGTGTTTAGAAAAACACAGGAGGAACCAGACCAAATCGCAGACCAACCAGTGGAATTAAGCGGAACGCTGGGAAAACAGTAGATGTTTCCACCCGGCTCACTCCAACTCGCGACCTCGCTGCAGGTGTCGTCACACCAACACAAGCGCCGAAACTTCTTCAGAGGCTTGAAGTTCAAACAGCCGCAGGACACCAGGTAGGCTCCGAAGCGAAAGACAGAGTGCGATTGCATCTGCCCCCCTTTTTACATCCACCTGTTAGGGGAGGTGCGCATTATGCAAATATCGCACGCCAATTCCATTGGCTTGTTTTAGTTCTCTCGAAGCTGATAGGGGCTCTCTAGCGATATCCCAATTCGTCGGTCACTACTGACGTACATCGAAAGTGACCGACTGAAAGGGAACTGTAGATCAGATGGTGTTCGGTCCATAGGCTCTTCTGTAGGTTGGAGGTACTTCGGTTATGCAGGTCAGGAGTCAAAGTCCTCTGCAGAAGCACTTTGGCTGCTTGATCCGTGCGATGAAAGGTTTACTCGCAAGAGTTTCACCTTGGTCGTGCTGTTGTTCTTCCCTCGTCAGGTCAGAAACTCTTATTCCTTCTCATTAGGGAGGGGATTACTAATCCCCACCTTTCCTGATCTGGTGATGTGATTGGGTTACAGCATTCCTGGTGTCCGTCCCTTAACACGCCCACCTTTCATCCTGTGAAACTTGTTATATTGTTCCAAAATACACAGTTAAATAAGACAACGTCTTTAGGACCTTGGAAATGCTTTATTTCTTTTTCAAACCTTTCTCAAAGTCCTTGTGGCAGTGTTCTGAACTCGTAGAGTCCAAACTTGATGTGAATTGGTTGAGGTATCACACTTCTGTGTCAGTGGGTGTAGTAGCATTGGCTTTTATTGCAGGTGTGGTTTCTACTGTGTGTGCACAGTTTCCTGGATGAGTACAAGGACACATAGGACATGTTCCTTAGAGTATTCCTGTCCATTTTTGGTGATTTCAAACCAATATGTTTAGAAAATGTCTTCCTTTCAGAGCATTCTTTGTTCTTGCTGTGCTCTAGCCAGAACCGGTTTGGCAGCCCTAGGAGTCCATGGTCATTCGCACCTTGAACTCAGGCATGGAAGCCTGAGGTGAACAAAAGCAACTCGTGATGAGATTAGCCTATCGTCAATGGGCCGTTGATGTCATCTTTCCTGTCTCCCAACTTTGGCAGTCCTGATTACAATAGTCATTTACTTGTCGTTGAGGGTCCTATCACATTCCTTTGATTAATCAAAGTCGGACAAAAGAATGTCTGTTGTGAAGCTCTGGTGCCATCACATCTGTTGTTCACTACACATCTCTCACCCAATGTGACATGGTTCTCTTTTGTGGTGGCCACACCACTGTTATGGCTGTCATGACAAACGAATAGTTGCTCTAACTTACGCAACTGGCTAGTGCGGTGGTCATAGGTCTGAAGAGCATGGACTGGACACAGTCTGTGAAGTCTCTCATGCTCCGGCGTAGTGAACAGCAGAGGGCAGAGGGCTTCAAGAGTGACCAGATGCAAGTTCGAGAAAGGAACCTTAGGCAGATAGTCAGAATGAGGATGCAAAATAGTGTAGTGATTTTGAACTACCCTCACTCGAGGATACCACAGATTTAATGGTTTATGGTCTTAAATATTAATATTAATATTTCGTATTAATATTAATATTGAGTCAGATGATTCCTTCCAGTATTTTCGGGGCACCAGTGAAGTTTAACCTTGACAATAAAGAACAATCATGGAAGATTGTTGACTGAATTACAATTATATGAATTGGAGGAAGTTCATCATCTGACCAATCTAAAGGATTTGTGAGATATCGTTAACTTGTAGAGCCTCTTACTGTATTATCAACACAAGAAAGAGACAAGTGTAATATATGGATTTTATTAACAAAAGGATAGAAAAGAGTAACTAACAACTACTGAATGGATAAAGTGCAAAAAGACTGATAAATGCAAGTGGATGAGTTGGATGTTACTATGGCAGTTACAAGTTAATCTTATGTAAAGATAAACTGTAGTTTCTCAAGAAGAAATAAGGCAAACCTTATTCTGAATTCAACAAATAAACAGAGAGATTATTTGTTATCAACTGATATCAGCTATGCAAGATCTAATGCAAATTACATAATCATATACTGACAATAAACACTAATGCCAAGGTCTCTAGAAAGAGGTTTGGTAAGTGATATTTATATCTGCCTGGTCGTGCTGAATCCGAAGGTGACGTCTTCCACTTGTTTAGCTTAGCAGCGTTGCAGTGGGAAGAAAGGAGTTGGAATCCGTTTCACAGCTTTGAACACGAAGTACTTGTGAACGTTGAACTCCTGGAGCACAGAGAAGGTCTTTTCCTGGAACACGCAGAAGAAGAAGCCTCGAAGAAGCCTTGAAGGTTCTGATGTCTGTGCAGATGATCCTTATTCTCTGGAACACGCAGACGGAAGGATCTTTAGATTCTGAAGTAGAGTGCAGATCTGGGCAGTCTGGAACACACAGATCTGGAGGATTTCTGATGAGAGGATTTTGTAGTTGGTACAGAAGATATCTTGAAGATGGGGGGCTAAGCTTATAGTCGTTGTCTCTGTTGCAGTTTTCAAACTCCCCAAATTCACTTCTTGCAGAACGTCCTTGTTTCTCTCTTTAGAGCTTCAGAGTCTTGAGAGAGCAACTTCACAACTCTGTAGAGTTGGATTTAGCTTAGCACATCTTGGGACCAGAACCTTGAACCGGGACTGGAACAAGAACTGGAGCGTGGAGCCAGAACGGGAAACAGCGGCAACCCAACTGGAACCCTTATCTGTCTCAGAAACAAGTCTTTTAACCTGTCCTGTGAAGGAGGGGAAAATGCATTGTCAGATGCAGTGTCTTGATGGGCTGATGCTGTCAGAGGTGGCTGCTGGATGCCCACTTCATGCATGAGGTTCATTTGCATAGCTTAAAGTTCACATTTAGAACAATGTCCTTAAGGTTTTTCCTATGCATAATTCACTTTCCAAACCAATTTCTGATTAACCTAGGCATTGTGCTGAAAACATAAAGACCAAACATTATTGAGTTATATTGAACTTTTTACCTATGCATTAATGTATAACTTGGTAGGCAAGTTTGTATAGTTTGCATGTACACAAACACACATTAAGTATATAGAGTTCTTGATAATAAAAATGGAGAAGATTTGCTCCACTTTGTCCACTGTGTGTCTATTTCTTTCCTTTGTGACTTCAAGTCACATAGCAAAACCTGTCTGGTGAGTGGATTCCAGTTCACACCTCAGGTCTAAGGACTGAGGTGAACAATTGTGATAGAATTAGCCTGCTCAACGACATGCCAATGTCATAATTTTTCCTTTTCATAAACGGTCAGGGTGATTGTCTTGATAGGCTTATCTGCTAGCCTATCTATTCCCTTGTTTGCTTCTCTTGGAGGTGTGATTTTTGGAGTGCTTTTCATCATGGCATATAAGGTGATGAGGGGAGTCTTCCCTCTGTCTGCCTGCTGATCACTACAATAGCTTTCGCCATTCCTGGGGCAAAGTCTAAGCAGGATGGCACAATGGACAGAGCCTGCAAATCCCCAATTATTTTCACAAAAGTTATAGCCATAAGAAAAAAACATTTTCAGAGTTAATAGCTTGTCAGAAACTGACTCTAAAGGTTCAAAGGGGGTCTCAACCAGGCCCTCTAGGACTATAGCTAGGTCCTATGAAGGGATCCTGGTTCTAGAAGGAGGCTTAAGCCGCCTAGCTCCTCGAACAAAGTGTGAGAGCAGGACATGCTTGTCCAAAGGCACCCAGTTAATCGGAGCGTGGCAAGCCGAGAGAGCAGCCACATAAACCCTGAAAGTGGTGGGGCATGTACCTGTCGATAACTTTTCCTGCAGGAAGTCCAGAACTGTAGCAATTTGGCAGTTTACTGGATCTGCATTGTGTGCAGTACACCATCTTTCAAAGACACCACGTTGGTATAACTTTCTTTAGTAGAGGGAGCTCTAGCATTTAAAATAGTCTCGATAGCATCAGGTGAAAGCCCTGTGTGCCTCAGTTGGTTCCCCTCAGGGGCCAAACATGAAGATTCCACATCTCCGGCCGGGGATGAAATATTGTCCCCTGCGCCTGCGACAGAAGGTCCCTCCTGCTCAGTATCCCCCAAGGCGAGCCGTCAAGGAGAGATATTCTGTTCGCATCCAGAACTAGGGGGGCTGGGTGACTCAGAGAGAAGTAAAGGGGACATTGCGCTGTCTGATGGGAGGCGAAGAGGTCCACCTCCGCCTCGTAGAATCTTAGCCATATCTGTTTCACCACCTCGGGATGTAGTTTCCACTCCCTGCTCAGTAGTTTATGTCTGGACAGTAAATACGCTCCCACATTCTGGTACCCAGGAATGTACACTGCCCTCAGTGACAGGAACTTGTTCCGGGCCCAGAGGAAAATCTCGTTGTGCCCTCTTGTTCAGATGGCGCGAACACAGAACTCCGATTTATATAAGGGTGCTTTCACACTTGGTTCGATTGCCTGGACCGAACCCGAGTTCGATTGCTCCCCCCTCCCCCTGCGCCCACTGGACTGTGTTCACATTATATTATTTGGGTCCGAACCGCGGTTCGTTTGCGTCATCAAACCAGCAGCTGTTTACTACATTGCTTAGTAACGATGGCACAGGAGAAGGCGGCAAAATGCATAACGTTGCTCTCCTCACTTTTATATTTTTGTTTTTGTTTTTGGTTTTGTTCATAACGGCTCTTGCGTCTATCTGCCGTGAATGTAGAATGCTGAAGGCGAGCAGAAATGAGAAAAGCTACGCTACAGCTCTCTGTTGGCAGCATGTCCGTCACGCTCGTCGGGAAAGTGAGTGAAACACACACACAAACACACATTTTTATCAAATTATACGGCATTACTAGCGGTTCACTTTCGCAATTTGGTACGTTTGCAATCATATCAGAAGCGAACCGTACCGGAGTTCACTTGAACCGCACCCCAGACCACCCTTTTTAAGTGGACTCGGGTACAGTTCGCGGGTGCGCACCCGAGTTCAGAAGACCGTGTTCACATCATCCAAACGTACCGAACTCTGACGTCAATCGAACCCGGGTGCGCACCAAAACTGCTAATGTGAAAGCACCCTAAGAGACTGCTGTTGTGTTGTCCATCTGCACTAGGACATGGCACACTCTCAGCTGCTGGAGAAAGTATTTCAGGGCCAGAAATACAGCCATCAGCTCTAGGCAGTTGATGTGCCAGATGAGCTGATGGCCCTCCCATTCCCCTTGGGCTGGACGGCCATTTAAGACCGCTCCCCAGCCCATCAGGTAGGTGTCTGTCATTAGCGATCTGCGACAACATGGTGCCCCTAGCGTGGGACCCAAGGTGAGGAACCGGGGTCTGAGCCACATAGATAGGTTACGAAGCCTGTGGTGTGTAACCCTTATTTGCCTCAGGGGTTTGTCCCTTGGATGAAACCCCCTGGCTTTGAGCCACAACTGAAATGGTCTCATATGCAGCAGGCCCATAGGGATTACCAAGGACGCTGATGCCATGAGACCTAAAAAAATTTAGAAAAGTCTCGACTCGAGTGGGAGACAATTGTGCCCGTATCATGGTCGAATCCCATAAGACCCCTAAATATGTCGTTCTCTGGGTAGGACAGAGAACGCTTTTCTTCTTGTTGAGTCTCAACCCTAAAAAAACTAAATTAACTAGTACGACATCTCTGTCTTGTAACGCCATCTCTTGTGACTGTGCTAGTATTAGCCAGTTGTCTATGTAGTTCAAAATGTGAATGCCCTGGAGTCACAATGGAGCCAGTGCTGCATCCATGCATTTTGTGTATGTGCGGGGTGATAAGGCTAGGCCGAATGGAAGACCCCGATATTGGTAAGCTTCACCCCCGAAAGTGAACCTCAGGAACCTCCTGTGTTGTGGCAATATTTCTATGTGAAAATATGCGTCCTTGAGATCGATCGTGACGAACCATTCGTGATGTTGGATTTGCGACACAATCATTCTTATGGTTAACATCTTGAACTTGAGAGCTTTGACTGAACGGTTTAAGCCTCGAAGATCTAAGATTGGACGCAGCCACCCGTCCTTCTTGGGAACTAGGAAGTATCTGCTGTAATAACCTGACTCTTTCAAGAGGGGGAACATGCTCTATGGCCCCTTTCTCCAGAAGAGATTTCAGCTCTTGTGACAGTGATGTCGCTTGCCCCGGCTTCACGGTAGTGGAGACCACGCCGTTAAACTAATAAATTGGATACTGTATCCTAATTCTACCATCTTTAGAACCCACGCAGACACCCCTGGCAGTAGTTTCCATGCTGCCAGGTTCTCTGAGATGGGCACTAATTTTGATATTTCCTTTTGAGGGGATGTTAGGTGTTCCGCATCCTGATGTGTTACAGGAAACAACAGAATACCTAACATTTCGCTAGAAACCGGGGAAGGAGGGTTTACATGGAGATGTCGAGAAGGGGTGGGTTTTAGGTGTAGTACACGCCCCATACCGAGGGGGGCCATCCCCACAGGGCTGGGCACAACGCCATCAGGACTTCTTCTTTTTCTATAAAATAGTCCTGAGGTCTTGCCCAGGAGGTTGCTGTGGGCAGCGAGACGGTTCCCAATCTTTACGAGGGGGAGCTCGACTCGCCATGCTTTGCTTTTGCACCTCCCTTTTTGAAGGACCGGGTTGGGGTTGGGTGGCTGACGGCCCGTCCCCCTGAGTGCGGTGAGGAAGGAATTGCACGAATGCTTCCTCAGACTTCTTCACTTCCTGAAAACTGTTGACAACTGTGTTGACCGAGTTGCCAAACAGGCCGGAAGGTGTCACTGACGCATCAAGCATAAAGACGCAGTCTTTGTCTTTGATACCAGTGAGATTGAGCCACAGGTGTCTCTCCGTGCTGACCATAGCAGCCATAGAATGGCTGATAGCATAGGCCGTCTGCTTGGTGGCACGGAGAGACAGGTCTGTGGCATGACGAAGCTCTGAGAATGCTTCCTCATCGATGGTAGTACCCAAACTCAAGTCCTTCAGCAGGTCAGCATGATACACTTGCAACACTGCCATGGTGTGCAGAGCAGCACCAGCCTGACCTGCATCTTAAAAAGCTTTACCCACAAGCACTGAGGTGGTTCTACAGGGCTTTGTGGGTAGGGTAGGTTTCTTTAAAGACGATGCTGATCCAGGCGAGAGATAGCTTGCAAGCGTCTCTTCGACCTTGTGGTATACCCCATTCCTCAGCACCCACAATAGTCGAATAAATCGACATTGAGGGCACAAAGATCAGGGAAGTATACGTTTTTCTAACTTTTCTTATCTTCTAATTTTGAGCGTTTGTAGGTCTCTTTTTCCTGTGGCCAGTCTAGCTGTAATCTCACCACAGCTCGAGTTACTACCTCCAGTAATTCCTCAGCAGCTTTATCATCACGTGAGGAACGCTCAGAGGCAGCACACTCAAAAAGAGATTCGTCATCCCCCACGTGAACTGAAGAAGCACCGGAGTGCGCATCAGGATTGCGCGGGTCAGGTGACAGAGCAGGCGAAAAGGCAGGACCCATCCCCCGCTCGTCAGCCAAATCCATTTGCGAGCCCCACGAACGTAAAGTGGGTGCTGACTCTTGGAAATGAGCCAAATGAGAGTGAAGCATCTTAACTGTGAAAAGATCACAGTGCTTGCACTCGCTGCCTTCTAATACAAGAGCAGCGTGCTCTTCCCCAAATAAACAAAGCAATATTGGTGTGCGAATCTAACTCCTAACAATTGTAGAGGAAAGAAAGATGACAGAGCTTGCTTTTTTTTTTTTTTTTTTTTTTTGCACACAACTTCACAGAGTGGCCTCTGAAGACAAAAGACCTGCACATCTAATTATAGCCTCGCTTACAACGCATTCCAATGATGTCACGCAAGGCTATAAATATAGGTCAATTTCACTGATATTGTTTTACACATATATTCACAGCTGGTCATGACTAAAGACGTTCCCATAGCGCTGATCAAGCATAGCTTGGAGTGTAGCCTTTGAAAGGAAACTTACCATCCAAGATACTTTTTCTCTCTTGTGGCATACTAATGAGTGACAATGCCATCTTTAGTACTGCTGTGAAAGTTTATCTCAAAAAGCAATAGTGGTCAACAGTTTGTTTTTGCAATTATAACCTCCATTGATTTTCTCCATAGAGAACTTCATTTTTAATCAGAGAAATCTTCAACCTAAATTCAATGGAGTGTGTTAACAAACACATTTGCTTTTGTTAACTCTATCGGTTAGGTTTGCATTAGGGTTCTGGGTAGGTGATATGTTATTTTCAGAAGCGATAGTGCCACTCACCAGACATGTAATTTCCAAGTTGCTGCGATATATAGTATATAACAGTAAACGTAATAAAACATTGTCAGATTTGTATTCAGGCCGGTGGAACCCTGAGCACAATGGCAGTATTGCAGGTCTATCAGGCTGACCTGCTGAAGGACCTGAATAACTGGCACTGGGATTGTTGCCTGAAGCAGTCGACGAACTGTGCCATACTACAGATTTGTCTCTCCGGGTCACTAAACAGATGCAGGTCTTGACACTAAAGACTGCCTGATGGCCCGGGGCTAGTGTGGACGATGCTTGGGACAGTTGACGGAACTGTCACTTGCCCGCTCAGTCCAGTGCTGCATTGTATATATATCTCGTAATTGTTCTTTTAACAATCTGACGTTATTGACTATTTCCCACACTTTACAAAGCCAAAACAAAATCACAACCATAGAGTGCACGCATACAATACATGATGTAGTCTAGTAAGTTAGACGAGTGGTAGACGAGTGGGTTTAGAGTGCAGATTTTCACTGCGTGATCTAGTCTATTAAAATGCATTTAGAATGCCCTCAAAATTCAAGATAAGTGGCAAAAATGCCCCTGTATGTCTTTTATATTTATATCATTTAATATTGTTAACCAATATCACAAAGAGTGTAATTTTTTTCTCCAAATATCAGAATGATAACAAATGTGATACTGATTTTATACATGAGTTTAATAAACAAGAAGTTAGTAATAAGAGACTTACATTTCAGTCACCATATTGCCTGTTTTTGTCCTTTTTCACCAACGAAAATGGTTCCAAACAAACCCACATCCTGCATCTCTGGGTAACACACAAAGTGTTTCCTTACTGAATGAATCAGCTTTTTGAATGAATCGGTTGGATGAATGATTCAATGAATCAATTATTAAGGCAGACAAATGCTTCGTTCCTGAATGAATCAGCCGTTTGAATGAATCGGTTGAATCTCAATGATTCACTCATTAACAGTGCCTTGCTGCCACTTAGGCAGGCCTATTTTATTGGTCAATTTTATTTTATGTTTTTTTTTATTATTATTTTATATTTTTTATTTATTTTTTTGGGTGGGGTCAGTGAAAAATTTGGCACAAAATCCTTAGTGTTGAGCCCTGAGACGGCTATTGCCAATGGTCGCTTCATGGCAACTATGGTGGTCTTCAAGAGGCATCTCTGGCTCAAGTTCCTGGACACAGGGTCAGAAAGCCAGTGTGTCTGCCTGTGCCCCCATCAGAAATAGCTTGAAAGAGCTGTTAATAAAGATTAATAGTTCAGTCCCCCATTTCTCTGCCCTCACCCTCTGATGACAGTTTTGGGGCACAACAGGTTGTTTCATTTGCTCTCCTCAAGTTTGTAGAGTTTGAGGCATGCAAGTGCGTCATATACCCGGTATATACTTTTACTTCGATATGCATCCAGTTTTTGGAGCTGACGAATGGGAATTATTATTATTATTATTATTATTATTATTATTTATTTATTTATTTATTTATTTATTTATTTATTATTATTTAACTTGGCGGCTATAATGTGACGAGGCTCTGGTGAGGTGCGAGCATGTCGTTACATAAAATATTTGATTAATATTTCCTCATCCGCAATTTCCACAGTGAAAGAAGAGCCACTCAACATCAAATGAAAGTCAATGTATTGAGTCACTGTCCATTGAAGGGTATGATGTGGCATTAAATGAAATATCTTCCATTAAATCAAAACAAAAAATGTCCATAAGTGCTGTATCATTAAAATCCACTTGATATTGACATCTTTCCACAAAAGGCCTCACTAGAACACGACTTGAACTGAACAGACTTGACAACTCACCAACAGCGGGTTACAAACAAACAAAGCTAGACAAGATACAATGGTAAAATGAGTTCTTTATACACAAAGATAATGACTAAGAGGATACAAACTGACCAAAATACCAAACCAAAACCTACTCTATATATATATATATTTTTTTTTTCCCCCAGATATTCTCACCATACATTGGTAAAGCAAATTAAATTAAAAGAATAAAACTAAATGTGATAGGGGTTTTTCAAATAGGCAAAGATTAATTAATATTTCCAAATGTCTGCATAAGTTGTATGTCCTATCTATTGTCACATTGTGACTCACAGAGGATCAGAGGGCTTGTTTTACATTAGATTAATATTCTAAAAGGTTTTTCTTTCTTTTTTAAATTAAACTAAAACATGAAAATCCTCCTCCAGATTATACTGTCAATTTCATTTTTAATATTTGCTTGACATTTGAACAGAAGGTCAGGCTCATTATGTCAGCGTGTAATGAACAGAAATGGGAGAACATGGAGTTAGTAAGGCAGAAAATAGTGGTGGCCAAAGATGATTTTATTTTATTTTTTTCTCTAGTCTTAAAACAAGACCTTACATTATGACTGAGACATAATGCACATTGTTGTAGATTACAGTGTATTAAGATGATATACATGATACAAAGGTTTTTAAAAATGAGATTGTTTGACAGTGTACTAGTTTTTTGTGATATAGAATAATCAGGGGTCTCACAGTATTGGAAATGTGGAAATATTAGAGATTTTTTTTTTTTTTCAACGTGATTTTTTGATGTCTGGAAATGTAATATAAAGGAGTAAAATTAAGAAAATTCCAGTAATTATACATTTTTCTAATGTTGCTTTGCTCTAAAACAAGGATATTCCATTGAGAGCAAGAAGCAACTTGGTTAGGGAGGCAAGGCAAAAACAAAAAGGCTGTTACATATTGTTTAGAACTATGTTGCATAGGCCTGGCCTATAAATTGTGAATGAGGGTTTATAGTATGGGGCTGTTGAATAATTGATTCTGATTGGTGGACAAATGCAACTATTTTTCAAAAACCTGACAAATGTTTTAAACCATCTAAACAATATCTTGTGGTGTGGTAATCGTAGTATACGCAGAATAATTGTTAACACTTTATTTTTACAGTGTCCTTGTTACATCTGTCACATGAACTTATTGCAGTAATAACAGTTCATTATGCATAACTGCATGCATCTAACCCTAAACCAAAACCTATTCCTACCCCAATCTTATATTAAGTACTTGTTGTTAATTAATATTACTCAAATGTATATTTACACTGTACCAAGTACACCTTAAAATAAAGTGTAACCAAATAATTGACTCCAGGCTATTGACTTAATAGGAAAGCAGAGCTCCGACATGCAGCGCAGTTATGCTTTGAGTGATTAAAGTTTGAATCATGGTCCATTTCAATCATGTCACCCTCTGTCTCATCCACTTCCTACATATTATTCATATATTATATATGCAGAAGGTATATATTAACATTTTAAAATGTTGCTAGGTATTGTTATTATGCTGCTAGCATTGCTTATAGGCCAGCGAGAAGTGCCTAGTTTTGGACATATTGACACATTTTAATGGAATTTGTTTGTATGCTTTAGGATGTTGCTAATATGTTTGTCAAATTGATAGACACATCCAGTAATTTCTTACGTGCAGCTAGGCATTGTTCAGTGTTGTTAGAATGTCACTAGCATGTTTTAGCATGCTCCTAGTGTCACAGAACCCTTGTTCCCCTGGACTCCATTTCCCAAGATCCTCCTGTTCTCCACACCTGCACTCACTTCCCTCGTCATCTCCTCATCATCACGGATCACCTGCACCTGGACTCTATCATCTGCACTCCCTATATAATGCACTCACTCCTTGTCCGTTCTCTGTTTTGCTTAGTGTATGTTTGGTGTTCCTTGCTTGTGTTTATTAAAGTACGTCTCTAATTGTGGAAATCCGTATCTGCCTCATCTCTCTACCAGCATACTGTAACAGTAGTGATGGGCAGAGCGAGGCTTCGTGAAACACTGAAGCAGTTGAATCAAATGTGCCGTGATGATTCGAGGCTTCGAAACAATCTGACACTTGACTCCACGGTGACCCCTAGTGGTCAAAAGAGTGTAAATGCAACAAAACTCAAACTAAACATGCAGTAAAAACACCTTTTACAAATATATTGCAAATGTTATATTGAAAGTAAAATCTATTAAATGCAATTAACTAATTCTCTAATAAGATTAGGCTACATATAGAGTGACTGTATATCTGTTTTTTTTTTATCAATTTTCAAGGCTTGTTTCTCTGTTCCATGGCTCAAGCTAAACAGGCCAATAAGGGATTAATAACTACCATTATTCATTTTAATTATTCTAATGTCTAATTAAAACATCTACAAATTTATAAAACTGATCAGAGATCAGGTAAAACCCATAGACACATGTTCAATGCTTCTCAGTGAATCTGCATGATTCATGGGTTAACTTTATCATCGCCCTCTACCGGTGAACCACTGAAATTTCGAACTGTTTTGAAATGTTTCGAAACAGTGAGGACGTAATGAAGCCTCGTTTACTAAAATCACGTGACTTTGGCAGTTTGATACACGCTCCGAATCACTGATTCGAAACAAATGATTCATGAAGCTTCGGAGCTTCATGAAGCATGTGTTTCGAAATCGGCCATCACTACGTAACAGAAGAACGGACCTTAAACCGACTGGATTTCCACAGAAAGAATGGAGATCTTCCCCAGCTCACTGGCTCCAACTTATCCCATGCCTCTCTCTTCCCTGTCAGCTGGCGAGTGGCTCATCGGGCTCCTGCAGGTAGGTCGTTCGCTGGAGAGGTATGTGGAGGAGTTCGTTGAGCTCGCTTGTTTGTCCGACTGGCCTGAAGCACGTTTGATCTCCCTGTTTCCGGACGGACTAGATGATGAACTCGATTACCGATTCTCCTTAAGCGAAACTATAAATTCCATTTTATGGTTAAATGACACCAAATTCGTAGTTGATTGGGTTCAGGATGGGTGTCTGTCTCTGGTCCATCCAGAAACATGGTTGGCCGGGCCAGTCAGTCAACCTCCGTCTTCCTCCGCATATCCCTCCAGCGAACTCCCTGCCTGCCCCACACGGAACCCACACTCCTCCACTGGGTCCCGTAAGCGGAGGAGGAGGAAGCAAGCCGCTCCAGTATCCCCAGAGCCCGCTCCAGTATCTCCAGAGCCCGCTCCAGTATCTCCAGAGCCCGCTCCAGTGTCCCCAGAGCCCGCTCCAGTATCTCCAGAGCCCGCTCCAGTATCTCCTACGAGCCCTCAGCTCCAGCCGCCGCCTACGAGCCCTCAGCTCCAGCCGCCGCCGCTGAGCCAGCCGCTCCAGCCGCCGCCGCCGAACCAGCCGCTCCAGCCGCCACCGCCGAGCCCTTTATTATGATGAACTTTGCTCTAAAAGTCCCAAATTCAAGAACTGTTTACCCTCCCTGCCTCCCTCTCCTGCTTCCTCCCATGTGTGTCTACATCACTGAACCTTCACCTCAAGCCCCCTCGCCCAGATCTCCACCTCGGACCTCTGGGCGATTACCTTCACCCCGGCTCCAACCTCCCTCTGCTCCACCGTTGTCCATCAGTCCTCCAGTATCACCAGTCTCCATCCTGCCTCCACTCACACCTTGGTCATTCGTCAGCCTGCCCTCCCCTCTGGACTGCACTCCTCCGTCTCCGCTCCGTCACTCCGTCCCTCGGATTCAGTTGGCCTCCTCACTCCCCCCGGTGTTCGTTTTGTTGTCTGTCGCCTGTCTCCTACTGCGGCCTTCTGGAGCACCGGCTGTGCTTCGGTCGGCGGAGCCTTGGTTTCCGCCATCTCCCGCCGGTCCTTCACCGCCTCCTGGGCTCAACGGCCCTAAGCTTTCGGCCCCAGACCAACCATGGCTGCCTTCGGCTCATGACCCTCCATAGCTGCCTTCGGCCCCTGACCTGCCATGGCTGCCTTCGGCCCCTGACCCGCCATGGCTGCCTTCGGCTCCTGACCCGCCATGGCTTTTGAGCCTGCCCTGGAGACCTCCACTCCAGTCTGCTCTTCCCCCTGCTCCGGCTTGAGGTCTCCAGGGCGCCTACCGGGAGGGGGAGGTACTGTCACAGAACCCTTGTTCCCCTGGACTCCATTTCCCAAGATCCTCCTGTTCTCCACACCTGCACTCACTTCCCTCGTCATCTCCTCATCATCACTGATCACCTGCACCTGGACTCTATCATCTGCACTCCCTATATAATGCACTCACTCCCTGCACTCCTTGTCCGTTCTCTGTTTTGCTTAGTGTATGTTTGGTGTTCCTTGCTTGTGTTTATTAAAGTACGTCTCTAATTGTGGAAATCCGTATCTGCCTCATCTCTCTACCAGCATACCGTAACACCTAGGTATTGTTACCATGTTGCTAGCATGTTTTAACGTTTTATATATGTAGCATGTTCTTTGGCATTGTAAGCTTATTTAATGCATATTGCTAGGGGTATTTTGTATGCTGCCACTGTGTATATTATATATATATATATATATATATATATATATATATATATATATATATATATATATATATATATATATATATATATATACATATATATATATATATATATATACATACATATATATATATACATATATATATATATATACATACATATATATATATACATACATATATATATATACATATATATATATATATATACATACATATATATATATATATATACATACATATATATATATATATATACATACATATATATATATATATACATACATATATATATATATATACATACATATATATATATATATACATACATATATATATATATATACATACATACATATATATATATATATATATATACATACATATATATATATATATATATATATATATATATATATATATATATATATACATACATATATATATATATACATACATATATATATATATATAATATACACAGTGGCAGCATACAAAATACCCCTAGCAATATGCATATATACACACACACACACACACACACACACACACACACACACACACACACACACACACACACACACACACATTATATATACTTATATCCCACCCCCACTCACTCACATTCAGCAGGGAGTGAGTGGGGGTGGGATATATATGTATTACTATGGCAAATAACAATACCTGGTAACATTTTAAAATGTTAATAGCATGGTAAAAATGACTAGACACATGCTAAATCATGTTATCTAACATGCTTTGAATGGGAACATGTTAAAACATGTAATTAACTATGCCTGACAATATGGTAGAGCATGCTATCTGTCACACTGGGTTATATACAACGGAAAAAAGGGATCCAATTACATCAGTCTTTGTTTTATTTAAATAACTCAAAATGCTAGATACACACAACACAGAGAAACAAGGTAACATTGACAAGAATGGACAAAGAACTAAGCAAAACTGAGGATATAATACACAATGTGAAAATGGAGAACCAAACATGACACTGGTGAACATAATCATAGAGGAGGGAAACAAAATGAGTAACTATGGTAACTAAAATTGGACAACCTAAAACCATGACAACAAATGAAATGAAAACGAAACACAAGTGCTGACCGGCAACCTCGAATTTCAGATTACTTTTTTTTTTTTTGCAGCACAGTCACGGACCTGCATGTAAAAATCTAGATGCAGATCATGTACTCCCCTCATGTGGTTCCAAAACTGTATCTGTCCAAAAACACTTGAGATATACAAACATACATACTTCTTTAATTTAAATAATGGTTTATATTCACTTTGTTTAAAAGCTGGCTAATCTCGGATCATCATGCTTCAAGACTTTTCATATTGTGCATATTGCACATATTTCATGTTGCTATTTATATTGTCATATTGCACACATTGCACTTTAAATATACATGAATTTGCATATTTTACCTGATAACATGTTTTTTTCTTAAGTTCATTAGGGCATTTGGGTAACACTAAACCATGCTAAAGATAACGTACTTTGCTCATAAACACTGAACCTTGCCATCACTTTGTTTCATAGCTGAATTCATAGCTGAAGATAACATTTGACAAGGCTGCCTGTTCCATAGTGACTTTAATTGAAAGTAATGTATTCTGTGTTGTCATACATGCTAAATACTCAAAGAAAAAATGTGGTAAAAAAGACAGCTGCCTGAGATTTAAAGTCAAATAAGCAACCAAACAGCCTATACTGTGAGAAAACGTACTCGGTTACTAACGTAACCTCGGTTCCCTGAGATACGGAACGAGTACTGCGTATGGGGAAAGGTCTCCCTTTTTCCCCGCTGCTGAAGCCTTTTTCAATAACGCAGTGTAACTGCACCGTCATTGGTTCACTCATAGACAAGTTGTTGAACCAATGGCGGCGCGGCATAGCTGCGCGGCCTATGGCGACAAAGCGCGCGAATATTCCCGCCGAAATGGGCGGGGTATAGGGCTATATAAGCAGGCGTTTCGCCATAGGATTTCAGTGTCAATCGACTGAAGCGACGACCCTGAGCCGCAGCCTCGTGGCACGGCAAGTGACGCAGTACTCGTTCCGTATCTCAGGGAACCGAGGTTACGTTAGTAACCGAGTACGTTCCCTTCGATACTTCACTCGTACTGCGTATGGGGAACGAATTCAACCACGCCGTGCCACGGCTGGGAACGATATAGCTTGCATTTGGCCACCCAGAGGGGGCAAAAGGACAAGCGGAGGCAAAGCCTAACCGAACCCATGGTTACACTGAAGGAAGATACTTCCTATGGTGGCGTGAAGCGGGACCTGTTGGAAGCCGCTAATCACACCGACAGGACCCGAGCTTGTAAGGTCGGGACATCGAGGTGATAGAACCTGACAAGGTGGACGGCGAAGACCAGCCGGCCGCCTCACAGATGTCTTGGATGGAAACTCCGTTGGACCAAGCCCACGAGGAAGCCATTCCTCTAGTGGAGTGGGCCCTGACTCCTATGGGGCAATTAGTGCCCAGTGAGGAGTAGCACAGGTTAATAGCATCCACTATCCAACGGGAAATGCGTTGTTTCGAGACCGGAGACCCTTTGGTGCGGCCGCCAAAACAAACAAAGAGCTGATCCGACAGTCTGAAAGACTGTGATCGGTCTATGTAGGTCCTCAATGCCCTGACTGGGCAGAGTAGCTGCAGCTCTGGTTCGTCCGCCGAGGGAGGAAGAGCAGAGAGCGAGATGACCTGAGCTCTAAACGGAGTTGAGAGCACTTTAGGGACGTAGCCATGCCTAGGTTTCAGAACGACCTTAGAGTCACCAGGCCCGAATTCGAGGCATGCAGGGTTCACAGAGAGGGCCTGCAAATCGCCAACACGCTTTACCGATGCTAGTGCTAGTAGCAGAGCGGTTTTTAGTGTTAGGGGCCTGAGGTCGGCTGAACCCATTGGTTCAAATGGGGCTCCTTTCAAGGCCCTGAGGACCAACGAGAGGTCCCAGGAGGGAATAGTGAGAGGGCGAGGAGGATTCAAACGCCTAGCACCTCTCAAAAAACGGATCACGAGCCCGTTTCGTCCCACCGATTGGCCAGCAATAGGAGCGTGGAACGCTGCAATGGCTGCTACGTAAACCTTAAGCGTGGAAGGAGCGCCCCATTTCCAAGCGTTCTTGGAGGAAAGACAGTATGGAAGATACGTCACTCTCCACAGGGTCTATGTTGCGTGTTGAACACCAATCAACAAAGACTGACCACTTCTGGTCGTAGAGGCGCCTCGTAGATGGGGCTCTAGCCTGAGAAATGGTATTTAGGACGTCCTCGGGGAGGCTAGTCGGCTCCCATCGAGGGACCAGAGGTGCAGAGCCCAGAGCTGCGGCTGTGGGTGCCAGATTGTTCTGTTTGCCTGAGAGAGGAGGTCCCGTCTCAGGGGAATCGGCCACGGGGCTCTTAGAGAGAGCCTGAATAGCTCTGAGGACCAAACCTGGTTCCTCCAGAGCGGGGCCACCAGAAGGACTCTGTGCTGGTCTTCTCTGATACGCCTGATGACCTGGGGGATCAGTGCGATCGGAGGAAAGCATAAAGGAGCGTGCTGGGCCATGTGTGGGCCAGAGCATCTACTTCCTTCGAGAAAAATGTTGGGCAATGAGAGTTGTCTTCTGAGGCGAAGAGGTCTACCTCTGCCTTCCCGAAGAACTCCCAGATCGTGAGGACCACTTGGGGGTGGAGCATCCACTCGTCGGAGGGATGTTGCTCCGTGACAACATGTCCGCACCCAGATTGTTCCTGCCAGGAACATGAGTCGCTCTGAGCGACTGAAGCCTCGGAAGAGCCCATTCCAGCAGTCGTTTCGCCAGAGCGCATAAGCGGCTGGACGAAAGACCGCCTTGGTGGTTCAGGTATGACACCACCGTCATACTGTCTGACCGAACTAGAACATGACGTCCCGTCAAGTAAGCCTGAAAGAACTGAAGGGCTTTCATCACTGCTAGCATCTCTAGACAGTTGATGTGTAGATGGCTTTCCTCGTGGCTCCACGAGCCGAAGGCCGGTCTGCCCTCGCACACAGCGCCCCAGCCCAAGTTGGAGGCGTCTGTTGAGAGCACCGTCCTCCGTGAGACCGCCTGTAAGGGGACTCCGCGTTGGAACCATACTGGATCCATCCAAGGTTTCAGGGCTAGAAGACAGGCCCGATTGACCTTGAGACATAGGCGGCCGTGCCGCCATGCGCTGGGAGGAACCCGGAACTTCAACCAGTACTGAAGAGGCCGCATCCGAAGAAGGCCTAGCTGCAGCACCGGGGAGGCGGAAGCCATCAGCCCTAGCAGCCTCTGGAAAAACTTCAGAGGGAGATAGGCTTTGTTCGTGACAGATGCCGTGAGCTGCTGAATTGCCAGGGCGCGCTCTGGCGAGACTACTGCCGTCATACGGACCGAGTCGAAAACTGCTCCCAGAAACGAAATTCGTTGAGTGGGGCATAGCGAGCTCTTGGCTAAGTTGACCCTGAGACCCAGGCATTGTAGATGGCTGAGGAGCACGGATCTGTGGCGTTCCAGCTCGTCTCGCGAACGGGCTAAGATGAGCCAGTCGTCGAGGTAATTCAGACCCCGGATTCCCATCTGTCTCAGAGGGGAAAGCGCCGCGTCCATGCACTTGGTGAAAGTGCGGGGAGCCAGAGACAGCCCGAAGGGCAGGACCGTATATTGGTATGCCACCCCTTCGTATGCGAATCTCAAGAATCGTCTGTGACGGGGGCTATCTGGATGTGAAAATACGCATCCTTCAGGTCCAGCGAGCAGAACCAGTCCTCGGGGCAAATGTGCGCGAGGATCTGCTTCAGCGTCAGCATTTTGAACTTCCGTCTCATGAGGGAGTGATTCAAAAGCCTGAGGTCTAGGATGGGTCTGAGACCGCCATCCTTTTTGGGGACCAGAAAGTAGCGGCTGTAAAAGCCTGTCTCGCTCTCTGACGGAGGAACCATTTCCACAGCTCCTTTTTCCAGCAACGACATGACTTCGGCCCGGAGGACATGAGCGTCGTCCGGATTGACCGATGTTTGAAGCACCCCGGCGAAGCGGTGGACGTCGTGCAAACTGGAGCGAGTAGCCCTGGTTTACGATCCCCATGACCCATTCTGACACATCGGGGATGGCCTGCCAGGCCTCGGCCCGAGTGGCTAGGGGTTGAATAATGTTGGGTGACAGACCGCCGTTGAGAGGGTCGTACACCGCGAGGGGTGGAAGAGGAAATTTGCTCTTTTTGTGATGAGGTAAAAATTTGTCCGCCGTGAAAACGGCGTTTGGAGTGGGCGCAACAGGTGTGGGCCCAGCTGTCACTTGGAGTATGTTTCCCACGCCCGGAAATAAACGAGGCGGAGGGGAAATTACCCGTGGGAGCTTTTGGGGTGGTCCGGTCGTAACGGGACGGTCCCCCATCCTCTTCCTGTCCGACGAATCAGGACGACTTCGGAGGCACCGGGTCCAGCACAATCCTGGGCCGGGGTCCCTGGCGCCTCGGGAAGGGAGGGCGCTTCGCAGGGCGCGAGCGCTGGCGATGCTCCTGGGGCGGCGCTGCCTGTGTTGCAGGTGGGGCTGGTTTGTTCTGCTGAGCCGGCGCAGTCCTGGGGCGGCTAGACGCAGAAGCGGAGCTGGAGCGCTTAGGCAAGAAATGCCTCATAGCCTGAGACGATTTCTGCGCGGCAGTAAAGCGCTCAGTGAAGCCATCCACTGCAGGCCCGAAGAGACCAGAAGGCGAGACCGGGGCGTCTAAGAAGGCCGTCTTGTCTAGGTCTTTGATCTCCGTTAGGTTGAGCCACAGGTGGCGCTCCAACACGACCAGGCTGGCCATGGAACGACCGATGGCCTGGGCCGTAGCCTTCGTAGCTCGCAGGGCAAGATCCGTGGCGCTGCGGAGATCTTTGAAGGCTGGCGCGTCGATTCCAGACTCATCCAGAGAGCGGAGGAGTTTGGCCTGGAATGCTTGAAATATGGCCATGGTGTGGAGCGCAGAGGCAGCTTGGCCCGCCGAGGTGTAAGCCCGTCCAGCCAGAGTAGAGGTGGTCCGACAGGGCTTGGAAGGAAGGGCCCTCTTCGTCTTCCAACCCACAGCCGCGGGAGGACAGAGGTGAGCAGCCACCGCTTCATCTAGGGGTGGCAAGCGCTCGTATCCCTTCTCCTCGGCGCCGTCGACGGCGGTGAGGGCGGAGCGGTGCGTAGTGTGGAGGCGGGCAGAGTAAGGAGCGCGCCACGACTTCGTCAGCTCTTCGTGGACCTCAGGAAAGAAGGGCGCTGAACGCTGGCGAGGTGCTTGGCGGCGGCCTGGCAGAAACCATTCGTCCAGGCGGCTGCGAGACGGCTCCTCTGGAGGGGCCCACTCGAGGTCCAGCTCTTCAACGGCTCTAGACAGGATGCGGAAGAGCTCGGCATCCATGCCCTGGCCATGCTCGATGGGTTCCAAGGGAGGCGGTGGAGCGGGGTCTTCCGGCTCGCCAGCCCATCCTTCCGCTTCGGAAGCCGCAAGAGACATGGAGTCGTCTTGTTCTGTCGTCTGTTCCCCCGAATGAGACGAGGTCACTCGCTTCTGCGGAGGGACGCTGCTCAGGGCGAGAGAACAGAACTGGAGAGAGTTCCCTGGGAGGAGAGGGCGAGGCACGCGGGGGCTGGGCCGGCGTGAGCTCGCTCAACTCCTGGCGCTGAGTCGCTCTACCCCGCTGTCTTTTCCTCGCCGGACCGCGGGAGGAAGGAGACGGGAGGGCGCGGCGGCGAGATCGCCCTCAGTGAAGAAGGCGACCCGCGAGCGCAGGGAAGCGAGACTCATACACTCGCAGTGCGGGCATGAGTCTCCAGCGAGCGCGCCGTCTGCGTGGGGCTTGCCCAGGCAAGCGACACACTCGCTGTGTCCATCGTCGTCGTGCAGGGGGGCCCTGCAAGTACCACATGAGTGGCGGGGCATCGTGAGACGCCGCTGCCGTGAAAACGGCAATTGGGTGGCTCTTTTAGAGCGGCGAGGGCCGCGGAAGCTCTTAAAGCGGTGAAAACCGCTGGAAATCGCTCTTTAGAGCGGCGTTTAAGCCGCGGATGAAGCTCTCAGGCGGCGCGCCGGATGGCGGCAGGGGGACGCACAGGAAGCGGCCGGAAGCGGGAAGCGGGAGGCGGCGGCTCGGCGACGGCGCTAGAAGCTGCAGTCCGCGAGGGCGCCGGCGCTTTCTTCCACCGGCGAGTCCAGGCGAGTCCGCTGCGGGAGCCTCTTCAGACGGCGGCGAGAGCAGAAGGCGGCGAGCTTCTTCGGCTTCAGGCGGAGATCAGCGAAGAGAAGTAGATGTCGTCGCTGAAGGAGAAAACACTGAAATCCTATGGCGAAACGCCTGCTTATATAGCCCTATACCCCGCCCATTTCGGCGGGAATATTCGCGCGCTTTGTCGCCATAGGCCGCGCAGCTATGCCGCGCCGCCATTGGTTCAACAACTTGTCTATGAGTGAACCAATGACGGTGCAGTTACACTGCGTTATTGAAAAAGGCTTCAGCAGCGGGGAAAAAGGGAGACCTTTCCCCATACGCAGTACGAGTGAAGTATCGAAAGGGAACACAATGCTTTACATAAACAGGGTCAAAACTTGTATGTATATCCATATTCTCTAAGACAAAATGCAGCATAACACTTTTAATTGTACAATTACAGTTCTTGCAAGCCAATGCAAGGACTGTATATTCATAGTCCTCAAAAACATTTTAGTAAAAGTTTGTGCTAATCCTCAACCAAAAGTGAAAAGTCTAAGTCAGTTATTAATGTTCACTAAAATCTCAAGTTATGTCTTTAAAATCAAAAGTTACATAATACATATTTGCTGCATGAGCATAGACAAATATGCTATTGAAAATGGACATTGCATTGATGCTCACCTTTTAGTCCTAATGATCAGAATGTCACTGCCAGTTGCAAAACTATATGTATGACAGAAGTGAGAAGATCCTTTTTCTTGATTGTTCTTTTTCCGATTTTTGATCGATTGAGCAATATTTCAAGGAAAATGTTTATTTGTCCTCAAAGTCAGCCCCGGGCCCATATGCAATTTTTTTTTACGGGCCCCCCTTGTTTTTTCCCAGGACTTTAATATAAATAAGATATTATCACTAACATGCAGACAGAAATGGTAAAAACATTTATAGGAATGATAAAACGGCTTTTCAACAGTCTACGTTTGAGTTCGACCGATACGACTCTTGCTTTGGAGTTTCAGAATGATCATAGCATCATTTCAGATGCGATGAGTCCGAAGATTATTCTAGTTATGAATGAATTATTCTGTCTTTTTTTAATGCACGTTTAATTCCTAATAAATTTACTATAAGTTTCTTCTCTAAATATTTTTCCATCACGTTTTATGTGCATTTTATTTAGTTGAATAAAGAGTATCCACCCCAACGAGTGTACGAGTTACATTTATTCACATCTTGTGCAGTATCTTAAAATGTGCAGACGTAGTCGTTTTTTCAGAAAACCAATATGACTCATTTAAAATTCTGTACTACTTACATTACTGCATGCATACGTTTTCAGAAAGTGAATACTGGTCAAATACAATAGATCATCGATAAGACATGGCATTGACCATTTGTGGTCCATTTATTAATATTCTTAATGATTTTCAGTACATTTAACATAGATAGACTATATAAAGTTATTGACAACATTATTTATATTACACTTCATTTTTCTGAACATGTACACGGGTTCTCTCTCACGCACAGACGCACGTGCGAACCTTTGAAAGTATTTAGCTGCGTTCGGCGTGTGCGCTGCGCACTACCTAGTGGACTTCTGTTTTCAAGCACTCAATTCACTCTATTATACAGCATGGGCTGTTGTACAGTAGGGCTGCACTATATATCGCATGAGATTGTCACGCGCATTTCGTCAGTAAAGCCGGTTCCCTGATTACCGTTAAATCTCCATCACCTGCTTTCAAATGGAGCGGCATTTAATAGACAGAGCCGTAGATCACTGAAAAGCCACGCAATATCGCGTTCATTATCGAAGGCGATTCATCTGCGATATGAACGCGATATTGCGTGGCTTTTCATTGAACTACGGCTCTGTCTATTAAATGCCGCTGCATTTGAAAGCAGGTGATGGAGATTTAGCGGTAATCAGGGAACCGGCTTTATTGATGAATTGCGCGTGACAATCTCATGCGATATATCGTGCAGCCCTATTGTACAGTACACACACATTGTCCATGCCATCACAAAAATTGGGCTGCACATGAATCGGTAGTGCGGTCGTCCGCAAACACTCCTAATGACGAAAATTTCACGATGCGGACAGTGCGCGGACGCCCTAAGTATAGCCTACTTTGGGGTAGGCCGTATAGCGGGCCCCCAGTCCGCCCAGGCCCATATGCACGTGCATACCTTGCATGCCCAGACGCTACGCCACTGTTTGTCCTAAAAAAATTTGTATGTGACAAACAATCTTTATGAAATCCTCTCACTTGGTTCATTTTTGAAAAAATAGCCTCTAAAGATTCTGAAATTCTGGGCATCTGCTGAATGCGAGGCGTGACCAGCCTAATGAGGAACATTACTAGTCACATCTAGTAATGTTTATTGTGTCCATCCAGCAGATATGGGTGGGTTAGGGTTTTAACCTAATGCAGTTTCAAGCCATCTCTTTAATGTCAGGTAGCTCATTTACTCCTGCCAAAAATCACTCACATTGATTTATTCTCTATTTGTTTCTTTATAGGCTGTGGAGACTAACCTGGCCTCCAAAGACAGTCACTGGGTGTTTGTGAATGAGGTAAGGGAAGGTTTATTTTTATCTTTTTCATGTTCAGGTGCTTTCTTCAATTAGTTCACTGTGATGAATGAGAGATTCAGCTAAATGATCCGATCATCCCATCACTACAGGTTATTAAGAAACAAAAACATGGGAAACAGATCAACACCTATAGACTGATGATATCTGACCAAAAAAAAAAAAAAAAAAACACACAAAAACTTGCTGCCAGATTCTGGAAAAATAAATTTTCCAAAAAGTAGTACAAGAGGATGTGGTGCTGGTTCTTCAAGAGTCACTCTCAATCTGTCTGTCTGTTAAAAAAAAAAAAAAAAAAAGTCATGTATTTTACAACACCTCAGCATGTGATTCTTAGTAAGTGGGGGTCATTTTTTAGGATTCTTTACCTTAGCTAAGTCTCTGAAATCCTGACACCTTGCATTTCTGAGACTCCAGGTAGGTTGCAGTTCTGGAAAATGGTGGCGCTGGAGATTGAAGGGATCCTAGTGATTTTGCACTTAATTCTTCACCTTAATTCTTTATTTTTTTCTGTACTTAACGTGTCTTTTCTTCTCCACCTGTTTTTGTCTGACCCTACTGACCCAAAATTTCACTGTGCATTGGTTATGCCTTATCTTTGCAATGTCTAGTATTGCGTTAGTATTGCATCCTTCTCATGTGCATTTAATAATTTTTGACTTTTCAGTCTGAGTTAAATCTCTTTTTTTGGCTCATTTTGCCTGTAAAGGAAAACCTGCCCAATAATTATGGACACCTAAATATAAGGTGTTTTTCATTTCCAGCCTTCATGAATAATTATATATCATTTATAAATTATTACATACATATTAAATTAATTGTAGTTAGTAAAGGGTTAGTTCACCCTAAAATGAAAATTGTCATAATTTACTCCCCCTCAAGTTAAATATAAATTGTGTAAATTTATTTGTTCTGCTCAACACAAAAGGGGATACTTTGAAGAAAATTTGTAACCAGGCTACTTTGGGGTACCATTGACTTCGATAGTAGGAAAAACAATACTATGGAAGTCAAGGGTGCCCCACAACTGTTCAGTTTCCAACATTCTTCAAAATATCTTATTTTTTGTTCAACAGAACAAAGAAATTTATACAGTTTTGGAACAACTTGAGGGTGAGTAAATGATGACAGAATTTAGATTTTTGGGTGAACTATCCCTTTAAGATTGATGTGATTTGGAATTGGTAAAATATGCTTGGAAAAAAATAAATGATCAGAAAATCTACTTTGTGCACAGTGTAGTTGATTGTATAGTCATTATATATTCATGAAAGCAGTATCATGAATAATGAATGCCTGAACATACAGGCAAACTAATAAAACAGTGTAGGATGAGACTAGTATTTGCAAGTAGGAAGTGGTAATGGTAGTGGATCAAATATATATACAGTATAAAAATGATTAAATGATGCAGTTTTATTCAACCCACTGAGAAAAGGCAGTTTAAAAGGCTGTGTCTGTAATTATATAAACAGAAGCTTCAAATACAGCAGACATTGCACCCTAGGGAGAACAATTCCCAAATACTGCAGCCATCATAACCAGCACAAAAACATTTGCCAATCATCTTTGATGCATGTTAAAGGCAAATTACACAAGGGTAGATGGTGTTTAATCGATCACATGTGATTGGAATTTTATCATGTAACTCAATCTGTGAGTTGTGGAAGCCCCAGATTTTGTTTAAGTTAATTGTGAAGGATGATGCCTTCCTGCTAAACATGCTGTGAAGCACCACATGCTGCTGTTACATATTAAAGTCTCATCCTGCTGACTATACAATGCATAGGTGTGATTGCAATTGATTAAGAAACACCATATTGTGTTCTTTTTTGCCCTATGCATATAATCTTACAAGCCATGAGTCTAAAACATTAGATGACACTAAACAAATATGCTTAAGAAGTTTCTCTTCAAACTGTTACTAAAAGTGTAATACAACTTAAAGGGAAAAAAAATCTGTGTATTAGAATATGTCCTGATAACATTTTTTTTTTTTTTTTTTTTTCCGAGAAAAAAAAAAGGGAAAAAAAGAATGGCTATCATTGTATCATATCATTGTGGTACATTTTTACCACAATTTACAGAAGACACCCTCTAAAATATTCAGTGTAATGGTAACAAGTCAGTTTAGGTTTCGTTTTCACTGTGTTCTGTTTTCATTGTTATGGTGTGTCTGTGTTCCCTAGTTCCGTTCCGTTAAAGTTTGGATGTAGTTATAGCTTCCCTGGTATTCTCCTGGTCAGCCAGTACATCGACCCAGCCTCTGCTGGTTCCCTTCAGTCCCTTGGCTTCCCATCTGATGCCACTCTACGGTGTGGAATTGCCTCTGCTCTTCTGGTGTAGTGATTTTGGACTAGCCTCACTCGAGGGTACCACAAATTTAGTGTTTTTTGGTCTTAAATATTAATATTAATATTTTGTATTGATATTAATATTGAGTCAGATGATTCCTTCCAATATTTTCGGGGCACCAGCCAAGTCTTACCTTGACAATAAAGAACAATCATGGAAGTTTGTTGACTGAATTACAATTATATAAGTTGGAGGAAGTTCATCATCTGACCAATCTGAAGGATTTGTGAGATATCGTTAACTTGTAGAGCCTCTTGCTGTATTACCAACACAAGGAAGACACAAGTGTAATAAATGGATTTTATTAACAAAAGTATAGACAAGAGTAACTAACAACTACTGAATGGATAAAGTGCAAAAAGATTAATAAATGCAAGTGAATGAGTAGGATGTTATTATGGCAGTTACAAGTTAAACTTATGGAAAGAAATAGTTTCTCTAGAAGAAATATGGTAAACCTTATTCTGATTTCAACAAATAAACAAGAAGATTATTTGTTATTAACTGATATCAGCTATGCAAAATCTTATGCAAATTAGGTAATCATATACTGACAATATGCACTAATGCCAAGGTCTCTAGAAAGGGGTTTGGTAAGTGATATCTGCCTGGTCGTGCTGAATCCAAGCGGTGACATCTTCTGCTGGTTGAGCTAGGCAGCGTTGTATTGGGAAGAAAGGAGTTCAAAATCTGTTTCACAGCCTTGAACACAAAGTACTTGTGATTGTTGAACTCCTGGAGCACAGAGAAGGTCCTTTTCCTGGAACACGCAGAAGAAGCCTTGAAGAAGCCTTGAAGGTTCTGATGTCTGTGCAGACGATGTGCAGACGATCCTTATTCTCTGGAACACGCAGACGGACGGATCTTTAGATTCTGAAGTCAGTGTAGATCTGGGCAGTCTGGAACACACAGATCTGGAGGATTTCTGATGAGAGGATTTTGAAGTTGGTGCAGAAGATATCTTGAAGATGGGGTGCGATGAGCTTGTCGTCGTTGTCTCCGTTGCAGTTTTCAAACTCCCCAAATTAACTTCTTGCAGAACTTCCTTGTTTCTCTCTTTAGAGCTTCAGAGTCTTGAGAGAGCAACTTCACAACTGTGGAGTTGGACTTAGCTTAGCACATCTTGGGACCGGGACTAGAACAGGAACTGGAGCATGAAACCAGAACGGGAAACTGCAGCAACCCAACTGGAACAATTCTTTGTCTCAGAAACAAGTCTTTTAACCTGTCCCGAGAAGGAGGGAAATGCAAATTGGCATCTTTCAGATACAGTGTTTTGACTGTTTGATGCTGTCAGAGGTGGCCACTGGATGGCCCCCCTCTTACATGAGGTTAATTTGCATATCTTAAAGTTCATGTTTAGGAACAATGTCCTTAAGGTTTTTCTTATGCATAATTCACTTTCCAAACCAATTTCAGATTAACCTAGGCATCGTGCTGAAAACATAAAGACCAAACATCATTTTACCTGTGCATTAATGTATACCTTAATAGGCAAGTTTGTATATGTTGCATGTACACAAACAACACTCATTAAGTATATAGAGTTCTGATAATAGAAATGGAGAAGATTTGCCCATTTTGTCCACTTTGTGTCTATTTTGTGTCCTTTGTGACTTCAAGTCACATGGCAAACTTATTTGGTGAGTGGAGTTTAGTTCAAAAGAAGATCCCCTTGCGGCATCAGCCGCAAATCCCATCACTTCACCTTGGCCCGTCGACCTGTCAGCTCCCTCCCTCGGCTCTACCAGGGACTATCGTCCTTACGGCTCCACTGGGCTTCCTCGTCCCTCCAGCCTGACCTTGGTCAGACATCTCTCTGTCTGTGCCACGGACTTCCGAGCCATCCACTGTGCTCCGTCTCTCCACCCCTTCAGCTCCAACTTGCTCAGCCTTCCCACCGGCTCCACTTCAGTCCTCTGGCACCCTGGCTCCACCTTGGATGCTTGTCACTGAGGCTCTGCCTCGGCCTCCAGGACTATTGGTGTTAGCCGGTCCCATTTAAGAGAGCTCAGAGCTCAGACATTCCTCTAGCCTTGCCACAGCTAGAAGCTTGCAGCTCTGCGCCATCTCTGGAGATACCCTGCCAGAACATCGAGCCATAGGTCAAGCAACCATCAGCAGCGCCTGTGCTAGAGGATCCTGCGGCTCCGCCTCTGGCCTCAGATCCCTTCACTCCATCTCGGTCTGTTGACCTGCCGGCACTGTCTTAGCTCCTCCCACCTTCGGCTCCACCAGGTACCCTCTGCCTAGTGACTCCACTGGGGTCCCTCTTCCCACCGGCTCTCCCTTGGTCAGACGTCGCTCCACCGGTTCCATGGACATACGGGCCGTCCACTACGCTCCGTCCCTCCTCTGCAGTGGGCTCCTTCCTCACTTTAGCATCACCTCTGTCCTCAGTCTCACCAGAGTCGCCCCAGTCCTCGGGTACTCTGGCTCCAACTACAATGCTTGTCATCATAATATTGCCTGAATATTGCTGATTGTTACCTGTTTCAATTATATGATAAGTAAACGTTTGTTGGAACCTTACTCTTCGATGTCTTCATCTGCCTGCCTGCCTGCATACACTGTTAGGCCCCGATCAGTGAAAAGCGGCTTTTTAAAATTGTTTTCTATTGGCAGTGAGCGTACTGTTTATGTGCCCTGGGCACCTCGTGTTTTAGCCGCCTGTTGCGCCTTGCGTTTTTGCAGGAGCGCCTGGAGTTGGAAAAAAAAAAGCAACTCTGAACAGAAAAGTGCCCGAAGTAATTCGTGTTTTTTTTCCCATTGTCCCATTGAATGAATGGAGAGGTGGACCTTCCGTTGTGCTGTTGAAAGTTTATTGTTGCTTGGGCACTGCAATGATAAAGGAGAAACTTGTTTTGGCTGTCGCTGGTTACCCGGAGCTGTATGACTTCACAAACCGCAAGTAAATAATATGACAGTTTAACAGCAAACCAAAGAGCGCTTGTGCTACACTGACAGGACAGCTGATTCAGTGGTTGCCTAGCAACATAAAAACCGTAGCACACTCCTCTCTTTCTTAAATCAACCAAAAAAAAAAAGGCAGTGCGGTGCACCTCGCATTTTCAGACCTGAAAAACATGTTCTGTCTGATCGGGGCCTTAAAGTGCCTTTTGCCCCATGTTGGTGAGCCTTTTACCCAGCCCGGCTCATTAGAAAATCTTACCTGTGTCAACATTTTTGCAAAACGCAAAATATGATGCGTCATGTACATTTTGCGACAGTTTCAAAGCTATAAGCATGTTTAGTACAGATGAACAGATGAACGTGTATATGGCAACGTTTATTATGTTGGAGTTTGTACGTATCACTGCAGTTCTGAATTGAAATGTCAAGTGAGTGCCTCTGAAAGCTCAATGTTCTGTCACATTTAATAACATACACCTACATTAAACCCTAAACCTACTCGAGAGTGTTAAAAAAAGCAAATGTGACATAAAAACAAAATCGTAACTATAGAATTTTAGCTTGTTTTTGAACTCTTGTCTTTGAGCTCTTTTATGGTGACTCATCTTTCAAGGGATACATACCCGAGTTCTTCACTTCGCAAGTACAATTCTGTACCAGCTGAGCTACAGAGCAAGCTTATTACATCAGTAAAACTGAACAAATGGAGCTACGTTAGTGATGCAAACTCCAAAATATATTCGTTTACAAATCATGCACTATGGTAAAAAGTGTTTTGAGGTCACAACATTATTGTGCAGAGAGCTGCGTGAAAACAAGTCTGACCCTTTAATCATTATTGTGTGTGAAAACTATTAAAAGTGCTTGCAATGCTTTATTGCCTCTAGTGTTCATTTCTGTTAGTAACTGCAGTGATACTGTATGCATGTATTTGTACATATTTTGTAAAAATGTTGACACAGGTACGTTTTTCCAATGAGCTTGTGTTGTGTTGCTTTTACCCCATGTGTGGGGGATGACACTGTAAATTTGTATTACACCAAATGACAAAAACATTACCCTGAATGACGAAACTTCTACTTAAGCTTATACTGCAGCCAACTGGCCACCTATTTCAAATAGAAGTAAAGTTTATGACAATTATTCACAGCATCTACTTCTTTTTTTGAAGAAGAAGAAGAAAAAGAAGAAATCTAACAATAAAAGTAGCCATTTCAGTACCCGGATCTTTCATCCACGCAGCCATGATGTTCACCGACAATGTTTTCTGGAAGTATTCCTGAGCCCATGTAGTGATTTCCATTACAGTAACATTCCTGTATGTGATGCAGTGCCGTCTAGGGGCCCGAAGATCACGGGCATCCAGTATGATTTTCCAGCCTTGACCCTTACGCACAGAGATTGTTCCAGATTCTCTGAATCTTTGGATGATATTATGCACTGTAGATGATGATAACTTCAAACTCTTTGCAATTTTTCTCTGAGAAACTCCTTTCTGATATTGCTCCACTATTTTTCGCCACAGCATTAGGGGAATTGGTGATCCTCTGCCCATCTTGACTTCTGAGAGACACTGCCACTCTGAGAGTCTCTTTTTATACATGCTTTTTATATGTTGCCAGTTGACCTAATAAGTTGCAAATTGGTCGTCCAGCTGTTCCTTATATGTACATTTAACTTTTCCGGCCTCTTATTGCTACCTGTCCCAACTTTTTTAGAATGTGTAGCTCTCATGAAATCCAAAATGAGCCAATATTTGGCATGGCATTTCAAAATGTCTCACTTTCAACATTTGATATGTTATTGTTACGTCAACCTGGCTCAAGGTGAAGCAACATAAGAAAAGGGAAGACCACACATGGAACTCAATTTAACAAATAAACATCTAATAGAAAATAAGTCAAAGTAATAATACTACAACTCAAGGAAAAAAATAAAGAAAAGAAAAACAATCTGGGACTGAAGAGGAAAAGATGAACAGCCACAGTCCAACTCCACCATTCCTTTTTATACTCACGGTCTCTTGACACAAGCGCAATCACCGGTAATGCATCACACCTGCTCCAGACGCTCACTCCAGAACACGGAACAACGCCACCTGGTGGAGAAACCCTGTAGGCAGTGACAGTTATCTATATTCTATTGTGAATAAAATATAGGTTTATGAGATTTGTAAATTATTGCATTCCTTTATTATTCACAATTTGTACAGTGTCCCAACTTTTTTGGAATCGGGTTTGTAACTTTCACCAACACTGTTTATGAGTACTGTGAATTTGGAAATACTTATTTTGTCACATACTGTTTTTTTGTTTGTTTGTTTGTTTGTTTTTGTTTGTTTTTTTTGCCTAATATAGTAGGGAAGTATGTGATTATGGATGCAGCCTATCAGTTTTTTTTTTTTTTTTTTTTATAATGATTTCAAAATGGCTTCTTGATCCTGTTACACTGAATTGCCTCTATTCATATAGGCACCTTTTTGCTATAAGTCATAATGATACGGGTGCTTATTATCATTGGTGTTACATTAACTAATGCTCCAGCATATTGAATGACTGATAAATATTGATAGGTCTTAGATAAGTTTCCTGCATTGCATTTTGCACCCATGACTATGTTTTTGGACATCCTGAGGTACAGATTGCACCAGCTCCAGTTTTGATGTTTTACTTTTTTTTGTTTTTGTTTTTGTTTTTGTTTTTGTTTTTGTTTTTTGTTTTTTAGTTTTAGTTTTAGTTTTAGTTTACTTTATTTTCCACATTGTGAAAAATTGTATTTGGCTTCACCATACAATACATCACAAACTGCATCTATGTATGTCCACAAATACTTACAATTACAAACACTTTCAACTGCATTCACACCAATATTGGTTCCAACTCCATTGCATTCCACTTATCTTCAGTAATTACCATTTCTTTTATGTTATCCACATTTTTCACAAGTGAAATAAACAGTTGCCAGTCTGCTTGCTCAAAGCAATTTCTCAATTGTTCTTTGCTTTGTTCAGTTCACAGGTGTACCTGTTTTAAAACAGGTTTCATCTCAATATTGCCAAAACATTTATCCAAAAATGTGCAAAAGTTTAGTCAGACAGTCCAAATAAAGAGTAAAGGAAGCAAATTAGATCACGAGAGTTCACATCCCTCAGAATAATGATTGTACATAAGAATGGGCCAGCACATCACTGAAACATTCTGTTTTGTGTTGGGGTTTTTTGTTTGTTTGTTTGTTTTTTGTCCCTGGCTTTTTCATAGTCCACTCCGGGAACATATACTAAAATAATTGTTATTTGTCCAAACTTCCTAGGAAAATAAGAGGTCCAAAAGACAGAAAAAAGTTCAAAATCCAGAGTGCACAGTTGTTCATGTATTTGGAAGTTGCTAGCTTTATGAGATGCAATGTATTTTAACCTGGTCTCCGTAAACCATAATAAATGTCTTTATCTAAAATCACTATCATACTTAAGTTTCAGTAATAGTTTTTCCATACATTTGACAAGGTAATTACAGACAAGGGAGGGCTACATCCTCTTAAGCCTTTGGCGCACCCCACCTCTTGATCCTCGTTTCTTCAGTGAAGTCCCGTTGCATATCCTTCTCCTGGAATTTCTTAGCAGCTATTTACAATCTTCAGGCAATTCCACTTGCAGGTAGTTAAGTAAAGCATGTAATTTTTGTATTGAACATAATAACTTCAACAAAAGAAAATAAATCAAACAACACAAAACAGCGAAGAAAACAGACAACAATGTATTAGTGCCATGCCGGCTTGGACCGGACATTACCTTGATACACTCATATCTGGTGGTTACAGAATACTTCCTAAATTGTATCATTCAAAAAAGCATCTCCTGTAAAGCTGCTTTAAAACAATATGTTGTGAAAAACGCTATACAAACAAACCTGAATTAAGATATTACTCCCTTTTAAGTCAGAATGTCAGACACATTTGAGAGATCAGTTCAAATGATGGAGTGGCTTGTGGATTCAGTCCTATTTGATGAAGTGGTTCAACTGGTTTACTGACCAGAACTGGTTAAAAAGAACAGCTTGTTCATGAAGAGAACATTGCTACTGGTTAGGATAGTCATAACATTAACAGTGTTTCACTTTTATTGTACTTGATGAGCATGATGATAATTAAATTCCACCATGCAATAAGTGCAGATTACTTTACTTTCATTAGTCTCATCTGACACATTCTCATGGCAATTTATGTTTTTGTGATGGCTATTTCATATTAGTTTGTACGAGCCCAATCGTACCTTACGATTTGCTTACACTTTGATGTTTTGTTTTGTACAAACATTTTTGTACAAATCACATCATACAAATTCATGCCACCTTGTAAAATGGTTCCCATCTGGATTTTATTTTAGAACATTTTGCTGTTAGAAAGGTCATTGTCCAAGTTTCACATTCTTTTACTGATGAATGAGATTGTTGTGCCTATTAATTCCATTTCCGACCAGTAATCAGAGAATTTGTAAAGATTTGTGCATCTCTGTACTGTACATATCTTAGAAAATGCCCATGTGCTGATATTGCATGCTTAACTGTGCATTGATATTGCATGCTCAGCATAAATCCAAATGTACAAATGTCTAAATAGAAATCAAGTTGGTATCACACAAAGCGGTATGGACTTCGATACATATTTCACACTGTTTTTTTTGTTTTTTTTTTTTTTTTTTTTTTTTTTGTGGTCTATAAGCTTGTGGTCATTAATTTCTCTAGTTGAATTTCTACAGTACCAGTCACAACCCACTTCTGAAGGTACTGCTTTCTCCCCAGATGTTTGGAACAGCATGACTGTCAAATTACAAGGAGCATCACAAACCCATCAGTGCAGGGAGAACACTAGTAGGCTTTTAGCGTAAACATATATCCTTTGAACCAAGAGTCACATGGGAAACATAAGAGGACATACATTGAAATGGGAAAAGGATGTTAGATTTAAGGTCTCTTTTTGTCCTGGCTGTTTTTCTACTCTTGCAGCAAATATAGCTAGATAAATTTTCCATTTTCTCTACATGTCTGTCTAACCATTTCATCTACCTGTGAAAGTTTTCAGGCTTGACCATGAATAATGGCTGAACAGCATCTTGATGATAAATATTTCAGTAACAGAGCTGTTTTGCCTAATTTATTTACAACATATCTGCCATCTTAACTTTGCAAGTGATCACTCTACATGCAAAAAGCTAAAACAAGACAAACAAATATTATATTGTCTCATGAGAAATTAAATACACAGATAACAGTATTTCATTTGCCATATGCTGCTGTAACTTATTACAAGAACACTTTTGTAATGAAATTGTGTTTTTATTATTATTTCTTGCTGATACAGCTGCACTTTTCCTCAACGTCAAATGTTAATTACATTTCTACATGTAGGCTACATGCATTGGTTGTTATGGTATGTTTCAGTTCTCACTCACAAAACATCCAATACCACCTCATATCACCATACAGATGCCAAAAGTGCCCTTTAATGTTGACATGGCTGGTAAGCCCATTGTTTTCAGTGAACCATTTGGCATCAATATTATATCATTATAAATTTATTTTCTCAAAATAACTGTACCATTTGGCTGGCTGATTTTTGCCATTCTTGTGTCTTTTATACCTAAGGATATAATGGTCTGGGTGCTCTTCTGGATATTAAGGATATCCCTATCAATCACTTTGATTGGGAGGAGAACCTGTAATTACTTAGACTGGGTAAACCCTGCCTGATCTGCCGGCGATTTGATTTCGCCTGGCAACTCAGTCTGGAAACCCGTACATTAATTTCTACTGCTCCTGTTACACTTTTGCGGGAACCAATCACAGACTGGCTTATCCACCTTGCTTGTATAACACGATGACGAGAAGTGACGGCAAGCACGATCGTCAATCCAATTCCTTTTAACCTCTTGACGATGCTGAATGACTTCTTTAGCAAACAAATCGCTCAAGTGGGTGTAAATGCCACTCACTTTCATGTTTTTTTTGGCAAAAATTGCCAATTGCTGCCATTGCTGCTTCTGCAAACTGTTGATCAATGCTACAAACCAATACAAACTAAACCTGTCTGGAGTTTTCGTGTCGCTCTGCACCTGTCACCTGGATCATTGATCTGATTGGTTGAAGGACTATCCAATTGCGTGAATAATGGTCATTGATCACGCCTCTTGTGCAGTAAAAAAGTATAGCAAACTCCCCAGATGAATGTTCAATTTTAAATTGAGCTTGGTCTGGTGATAGCCAAACAAGTAATTACTGGCAGAGGGGAATCTGTTTTGGTAAAGTTCTGACACTTCTTCCATCTGAAGTGGGAATCTTATTGCCCAGTATAGATTCAAGCACAGAAGCACATGGCTGTCTGTCTTTCCTGTCTGTGTCTACCATACCACTGTCCCAGGCTCATTTGGTGAGCTGTCTCAATTTTCCTGCAGATTTGCGATCAGTGACTACCAGGAGTGTGAGTGGTTTCCTATAACTGTGGATAAAGGTTATTCACAAACAGTCTCTTCAACATGACATCCTCCTCATAGTACTCTCTAGTAAAACTCAAGGCAGCCTTGCTTAATTTGGAAAACTGATAAAGATCGGATTTGATACAGAGTATACTCTGCTACAAGGGCTTTACACAATTCATTATAACTGCTAGAGATAGCTGGGCTCTGTCTTTCACTGAAACTATGACAGCTTATGCTGTCTTCTTACTTAGAAGATTTTGTCTGCCACTGTGGCCTCAGGGAGGTACGTCAAATTAAAACTGACATGTTTATGGTACAACTCAATGTTCTTTCCTGGGGTCTGAGGATTAAAAAAACCTCAGCTTCTAGTGCCAGTTCCCTAAGCAAATATAGTCTGTTGCTAGATAGTTTTAGAAGAGTTACTCACAGTTATGCCGCTTATTGCTGTGACCTCTGCACTGCCCTAATGATGCCTGACTCTATTTCATTCCTCCTCGCTCTATTTCTTTGTGCTTTTTCAGCCGAGAAATTTCTCATCTTTAAATTCCTAATAAATTCTAATAAAAACTAATAAAAGTTTTATTCCTAGTCTCACTAGAACTCAAAAAAAAATTAACTCTCTGTCTGTGCTGACCTTTGGGTATGGGCCAACTCTGTTTGCAGAGTGACCATGGGCCCTATTTTAATGATCTAAGGACATGATTTAAAGCACACAGAGCAAGTCCTCTTTTGCTAGTTTAAGGGTGGGAAAAATGCCCAGCACATGGTCTGAAAGGGTTGTGCCTATTCCACTAATGAGAAATGGGTGTGTTTTGGGCATAACGTGCAATAAACTAATCAGTTGGAAAAAGTCGGATCCCACCAAAGCATTTTTATCTTTATGCACACAATAATAATCTTTTACATTGTAATCCTTTTATTTTTAATATTTGGCATGTTTGTGTGCTGCTGCGTGTCCCTGTGTGTGTAATACGTAGAGTGTACGTGCGTTGTGCACCCGCATATAGGCGCATACAAACACGCTCTTTAAATAACAAAATCAATATTGTGCCATTGACTTTAGACCAGGTTTCAGTAGGTCAATGGCGCAGTCTATTTCAGTTGCCTCAAAATAGAAACACACCAACAATGCTCCTAATCACACCTCTTTTTCAGACCAGCACGCCCATGGGCACACAAATAGGTGCAAATGCATTTGCTATTTAAACAACGTGGCGCAGAACGTGAAAATTAAAACTACGTCGGGCTGAAACTAGCAAAAAACACTTGTGTCATGCATGGTGCCGCATTGCGCCAGGTGTATGATAGGGCCCCATGTCAGTTTTTACACTTTTAAACTCTGGCTTCCTGGCTCTCAGTGATAGACTGCAAGCTTGCTTTCTGACAATCTGCATATTTTAGCTCCTAACCTCAAATTATCCCTTTGCAAGTCAGCCAACTCATTCGTAAGTTCTTGGAACTTCTATAATTTTGCCTCAGACACATTTTTCTAATGATCTAGACCTTCTCACAAATAGCATCACCAAAAATTCCGTGTTAGTCTAGCTGCACTAGCTAAGTTTTGCTGGTTAACAACATGGATATGTTGGTCCACCAGCATAACTTAAGTTCAACCAGTGGACATTCCTGTAGTGGGTTTTAAAATAGAGAAGTTTTTTTTTTTTTTTTTTTTTCTTAACTGCTTTAAAATGGCTTTTTGTTAAATTTTTAAACAGAAAATTTAAAGAAAATACAACAGCAAGACTAAATAAATATAATTTAACTAACCTAGCTTATCACTTGAAGCAAAAATACATCCTTCTGTTCTTTTAAATGCCTGTGTTAAAATTGCATGTTCAGCCGTTTAGTGAAGCTGGTTGCTGTAGCCTACATGCAGTGTTCCTTCATTTTTTTATTTTTTTATTTATTTATTTATTTTGTAGCTGCTGCTGGATGCTGGAATGTGTCACATAGTGGTGGCTGTTATAAAGTGCACAACAAATGAGAATCCAAAAGAAACACTTCATTATAAAAGAAAAAAAATAAAAACACGTATGAGCTCACAGGCGAAATCACAGAGAAACACAACCACACTTCCATAAACGATACAGGACTAAGAACTAAGGAGAACTCAAGGCTTAAATACATGTGGAGTAATGAGGATACAACTTAAAAACCAGGTGAATTAAATCAGTATGGGACCTATTGAAACAAACTGGTGAACTAATCACAGAGAACATAGGCAAACAGTAACAGAACATACAAGTTACAGAAGCTTGGTAAATTTGTTGGTGATTAAATATTCAATATTTATTCTAAATAATTGACACAATAACAGCAACTGCAGTTCAAACTATCACGCTCTACGATGATTGGTTACCAAGGGAGGGTAGCCTCCTCTGTGAAGTATTTTTTCTCAACATTCTGATCACTGAAAGTCAAATACTCGATGGTGGTTGGCTTGTTTTTTTTTTTTTGTTTTTTTGTTTTTTAACAACGGAAATAAAAGTCTCTGGATATGGATTTGCCTCCTATTCCCTTTCTCTCTATCAGACTCTCTTTAGTTTAATTGGCCCCACTTCATATTAAGTGGCCTTAACTACTATGTACTTGCATCCAAAAATAAGTACAGTACTTATTGGGTTTATATTGAATTGCAAAACACATTTGCAGCTATTGAGGTGGATACGGGTAAGGTTAGGGAAAGCTTTGGTGGGATGGGTAGGTTTAAGGGTAGGGGTAAGGGTTAAGGGATGGGTCAACCGTGTAATTATAAATGTAATTGCAGAAATTAATTACAGATGTAATTACATGCAGGTGTTTTTAAAATATAAGTACAATGTAAAAACATGTATGTGCACAATAAGTGCATTGTATCAAATGATTAATTTAAATGAAAGTACATAGTAGTTAAGGCCACTTAATATAAAGTGGGTACGTTTAATTCATATCAGTAAAGTATAATTACATCAGCAGATTTGGCATGTTTAGGAAAAAGCAGTGGTGGTTCTGACTTCAGCAATATTATTAAATCATTAAATATTAAATCGCCCTTCACTAAAAATTTTGGGTAGGCTGTGTCTCCCTTGCTTCCCCTCATGAGCCACCATCTAATTCCTGTTGGTCTGAGAAGATCTTTTCGCAAGGTTCTTCCAAACAGCACAGAGGGTTTGGCTAAGGTGGACCAATATGAATATTTATATGACAATTAAATATGAAGACTTCAGATGCAAAACCCTCTAAACACCACCTCCATCAACAATGAGATAATGATAGTGAGCAAATGCTTTCTGCACATAGCATACATTCATTAAATACTTTAGCTTCAAACCTGCTAAATCCCAGCCTCAGCCCATTCAGAATTACTGGTTCGTTGTTCCTCTAAACACAACTTCCCTTTGCCAGCAAAAGCCTCTAAGTTCACAGAACAAATCAGAAGACGTGAATGGAATAATATAATTTCAAGATGAATGACTGTGTGCATATAAGCTGGCTTTCAATTGTCGAGCTGAAAGTTTTTATCTATTTTAAAGAGAACTAAACAAGATGGGGGAATATGATGAAATGGATGGACCTGTGGTAGTTTCAGTCACTGTCAAAAGGAAATGTCATCAACCTCATAATTCTTCCTGTTTCTAAGGCTAAAGAAAATAGTTACAATGGCAATGACAGGAATTCTTGAGTAGCATGTAAAGACAACAGTGTTTCGTGTGCCTCTGTAACTCTGACAGAAATGGACAACCAACATTAAAGAACAGCTAAATAAATAAAGAAGGACAGTCAAATCAGTCAAAAGTAAGGCATTTCAATAACTGACTAATAACATTTTTATTGTCATTAAAGTGAAATTACTGAACCTGCAGCCTGATAAAAAATATTAAAAGAAAAATGTCAGACAGACAGAAGTTTTTGCATCTGAAGTCTTCATATGTTCACTAATTCTGTTCACAAGGTTGAACATATTATACTGTTACAAACAGGGGAAGTTACAAATTCTTGTCGAATAATACCTTGGCTAAAATTTTTAGACTCAAAAAAATGTTAGAGGGGTTCAATCTTTCCTCTCCTATTGAAAACCATTTCCATTGCATTTAATCGACTTGCCATTATATATATTTTATTTAAATAACCCAAATTTTTTTGTAATAATACCCAGCTTACCCAGCCTGGCATTCCAGATACTGCTTTGAAATTGCTTGTATATTGATTGTTTCATATTCTTCTCTGAGTCCCTCTTTCCTCAATGCCCTGTGCTTTAAAAGAACGATTATGCCATTTTCTTTTGTTTCTTCCTTTTCACAATATATCTGTCCGGAGGCCTTTTTAAAAGACAATCGTAAATCGTAACATTAAAAAAAAAAAAAAAAAAAAAACCTTAAAATGTTTTTTTTTTTTTTTTTTTTTTTCAAGAACATATTGAGCTGCCTGTCCACATAGACAGCCACAATAACATTATTTTACAGTGTCCTTGTTATGTTACATGTACTTATTGTAGTAATGACAGTAAATTATGCATAATTACATGCAACTAAATCTAAACCAAATGCTAGTCCTATCCCTGTAGTAAGTAAATGTTGTTAATTTATATTACTCAGTACTTAAATATATGATTACACTGTAAAAAGGACACCTTAAAATAAAGTGTAACCAGAGTTTCTTCTAAGGCAGCTTCCTGAGTTAAATGGATGTTTATATGTTATATAACACCCCATACTGGCATACACGCACTTAACAGTCCCTCCAGAAAAACGTGAATTTTTTTTGTGATTGTTGCGGGCTAAAATGCTTGATTTTGCGGCACGTTTTCTTAAAAAATGCGATAGAATATGTGGGATATTTTTGCAATTTTATGAGATGAAATTGCGGGAACTTGCAAAAACTGCAGTTTAATGAAAAACAGAAAAAAATAAAAGGTTACTACTTTCACTAGGCTACTACTTTAATGTAAAGAGTAATTTCCTATTACTTCCTATGATAAGCAAGCATACTAAATCACAGAATATTTAAGTTCTCATTCTGTTTTATTTCAGACCTTATGGCTCAAACTTACAAAACATTGAGTCAGACAAGTTTTCCAGCGTCAACACGCAGTTGCACGGAGTGCAAAATATTTTGCCCCCACTGTCATGTAACACACCGGGAAACTGCTTCGCACGGTCTTTCGCACTTATTTTTATTGGCAAATGAGAATGTTTTTTGTGCTTCATCATGGTTTCATGGTTTGCCAATGATGTTCACGCCGCATAATTAACGTTACGTCACTTCACAAGGTTCCCATGGCAATAGGGGGGAAATAATGGCGCTTTACTTGTGTGAAGTAAACGCAACATTTTTCAACTTTCTGCTAAGATATATGTGACTTTTTAATTATGAAATCATGCTAGCCCCACATATATTTTGCATGCTGAAATCAGCAATTTATGCGGCGAAAGTGCGGCGTATTTGCTTTGGCTTTGGCTGATTATGCATGAAATCAGGCGATCGCATAATCACGTTTTTCTGGAGGGACTGACTTAAGACTTGACTCACAATTGATGTCAGTTGAGTTTGATGTTAGCATGCTGCTAAGCTGCATAACAATTAATCCATATAATGACACATTCAAACATTTTAATTTAATTAGAATTAACAATAGAGAATTAACTCTATTGCCTTAGATATCTTACAATGTATCTTAGAAGGCAGTAACATCCCTTAAAATAATATATAGCTAAGCAACCCCATGTTAATCCCCATTTTATTTCTCATATTAATCTGACAAACCCAACTATGTAAAGAAAAATTATTATTTAAAACATAATGTGAAACATCATGTATTTTTTCCATTAGTTCTAATAATATAAATTACTGGACTGAAATTTGAATGTAATAAGTAATCAAGTTACTGTTGATTCATAAATACTCAAGATTAATCTTTGAATTCTGTCTCTGTGTGAGTGTAGGAGATCAGTGATACTGAGATTATGGAGTTGGCCCACAGTTCCTTGGGAAGGATGACCGTCGTCAGGCAGATTTTCCCTCTCTGGAGAGACAGCAGTGTGAGCTGTATGAGGAACAACCATCGCATCTCCTCACTGCTCTGCGACCCTCAGGAGGGATACCTGCAGTCGCTGGAGGTCAGTAACCATAGAAACAGCATCATTGCCAGATTTCTGAGGCTATGTAGGAGATGGCATTCTCAAACCCATTAAACCTTGAACAAGTGAATTTAAGATCAGGGATTTTCAACCTTTACAGACAAAGGGACCCCAAAGTCTCTGACAAGATTTGTTTGGTTATTTCTTTATTGCTAATTTATTTTAAACTTGCCCTTATGTGGGTTTTCATTCAATGATTTTAATTTTAGTATATTTAAAAGTGTTTGTATTTAAAGAAATTAAAGTCCCCCATAGTCAATAATTTTATTCCATAAAACTCATCTTTGATCACCAAAATGACACATTTAATTTTTTTTTTTTTTCCTATGAAAATAATGTATTCATGCCTTAAAATAGCTTGAATGTAACTACACCATTGCTTCATTTATTGTACATGGATCTATGAATATGCTAACTAGCCCCGCCTCCACTCACTCGCACAAGCTCAGAGATCCACTTGGTAAATGCTGGACAATGGTATTTTTTTTACAACGTCGGACACATAACCTTTTGTTTGACTAAGTTTTCAAACAGCTAATAATGTGTTGCTAATGTTAAACAAACCATGCTATATTGCTAAATCTACCCGATTTATTTATGTCAACAGAAAAATATACCGGGATAACCGGGCTTCTTGAGATTCTCCTGCTTCAGAGAGCTCATGGTTAATGATATGCTAAAGCCTGCCAGCATGTTGACATGATTGGTTTCAAGGTAGTTTGTGACATCACAGACACCAGTGATTTCAAACCGCAGGTTTGAGACACTTTTTTTTCACTGACTTATGAATTTGCACATGATATGTCTTAAAGCATATTAAAAACACCACATAGACATATAAACAACATTTAAAAACTTTCACCACAGGGGGACTTTAAACTATGATTTAAAGGGATTTAAGTGAATAAACAAACAAAAAGAGAACAGTAAAAGAAGATTTTTGTAATCAAATTGAACTGTTTGCAAATATTATTTTTATTTCAAAATTGGCATAAAAAAACGGTTAATGTACGCATGATATGCGTGAAAACGTTTCTTCAGTGTTCACATTCAGTTATGAATTGCATGAATGTAAATAATTCATCCTGTATTTTCCATCTCAAAATGGTGAAATTGTGAAATATGACAAAACATCACAGGATATTACTGTGTTTTTCTTTACTTTTTTTTTTTTCACATTTCATTGTCTTACCCCACACTATTTCACTGTTAAAGCGTCATGCTGGAATTTATGTTTGGTATCTGTGAACAGTGCAGCCTGGCTTTTTGTTTATCCAGCCCTGTATATATGTATACAAACCTGTGTATACAAAAAAGTGTTTTCCTTGTCTGTTCTGACATCTACATTTCTGCTTCTCAAAACCCCTTGAAACCACATGAACAATAGTTTCATAGTAGGGAACAGATGGCTGAGCTTTGCACCACACATACACTGGAGGCCTAGTCCTCAATTATTCATGAAAATGAGGGTTAAATGTTCTTTGATGTTTATTCACCTTGACAAGCAAACCACTAGTTCACAGCGGTGACAAACCTGTCAGCCTTTCTTCTGCAAATCTGCAGTGTCAACACGAGCACCCACCTTTGTGTTCTTTTCTCTGTCACTCCAAAAACCAGCAATCACTGGAGTCACCCTCACAGCTTTTGCTAATATCTCCAACATGCCTTAGCTGATGGTCAGTCTCAGTAAAGTGTGACAAATCTCTTCCTGTATGGACCTGTCAAATAGTGTGGCTGTCATTCACTGATCAGGAAGTGGTTGTTCGAACAGTAAGGACAGGTGCTATGTTTTATACATCAACTGGAATGATGACTGACACCTAGCAGCTTGTAACACTAAGCAGATGTCATACTTGGATGAGAAATGGCCATGAAAGTTTAATTTGAATCCGGTGGGTCATGGACAGACGAGACTTTCTGATGCACAGTCAGCAGTCAGTGTGCCTGGAGTGAGAATGCATCATTGTCTTACAGCCCTTGAAATGCTTGAGTTAAAGCTATTCTTAATTAATAAATCTCAATTAAATTTTTAATAATTATAATGAATAAAAAAAAGGTTGAAAAAAGTTGACAAGGTCGTGAGAACTACAAGGTGCTTATTCTAAAGAAAACTGAATATTGTTATATATATATATATATATATATATATATATATATATATATATATATATATATATATATATATATATATATATATATATACACACACACACATATCAATTTTAAAATTTTAACTTGTTAAATTAATTTGTACATTTTACATTGTACAAGAGATTTTAATAAGAGATGTAATCAGGGTCCTCATGCTGAAATCAAGCTTAATTTTTTGGGTTTTTTTTTTGGATATATATACACTGCCCTCCAAAAGTTTGGAAACACGCCTGGCAAAGTGTGGTTTTGGATGATATCATTTTTTGGTGCAAATACATTAAAGTAACTTGACATTATCATTGAAGACCAGCAATGATAATTTTCATTTTGATTACATAATAATGGCAATATATACATGTCAAAGTCAGACATGCCCCTTTGCCAGCTGATATGCCTGGTTACTGGTTTAAACTTGGTCCAGATTTGTAAAAGATTTTTGGGTCAGCACACCTTAATAGCTTCAACAATTGATTGGCAATTAAGTTTAAAATAAAATGAAACAATTAGAACCCAGTTTAGCTCAGATAACTGCTAATGGAGGATATTTTGATGAATCGAAAATTTACGTTTTTTTCTATGTATAAACTGTGTGTGTAATGAAATATGTTTTTGTAGTTTGTGTTGTCTTTTATGAGTGCAAAATTATCACAGATTAAAAAGGATTCATGCCAATATTGTCCAAAACCCCACTTTTCTAGGGCGTTTCCAAACTTTTGGAGGGCAGTGTAACTAGCTACTTTCTTGCTCCATGTCTTGTATCCATGATAGTGATGCACCAAAATTTCAGAACTGAATAGTTTAGGCTGAAAAGTTTTCGAAGGCCAAAATCATTGACTCAAATGGCAGGACTTAATTAGTGATTCTCCAATAGGATGTATTAACTGTGTCAGTGTCAATTACTTCACACAAACATGGTTAAGCGACAAAAGTGTCAGATGTGTGGATGCTAGGGCTGGGTTGACAATAGATTACTCATTTTTTAATGGAACTTAATTTTGATGAACAGAGACATTTTTTCTACCATTCAATAATTGCCATAAGATTTGAGCTTTGTTACTTTTTATATGAAACAAAGTCTGAGCTTTCAACTTCTTTCAATTTTATAATGAAATTAAAAAAATATTTTTTTTTATACTTTTTAATGTGGTATTACAAATCATTGTTGCCGCCTCAGTTCAAGCGGCCACATGGAGCGCACGTGAACAGATCATCCTCTATCTCTTCTTTATTACTAGTTATAGCACAAAGTAAACATGAATGAACATCATAAGATATGTTGAAAGAAACATGACAACTCACTGAAATGTATCATGTCTCATGTATACGCTTAGTGTTTCAACCTTGGAAAGATGTCAATAAAACTAAAAGCTTGTAAACAATATGTCACATAAGGTTACATTTACCACAGGAAACCTATTTGATGTCCATAGCTCACTAGAAAAATTAACTCTAAAGAGGAGCATGCATGCTAAATGTATGCACAATATTACATGTTCATTATATTTTTACTTAAACTGTTGCCTTCATTATTTAATGTATGTTTGAATAATTCTGTCATGAAAACAAGTTTAACACAGTGAAACAGTTTAAATTTTTATTTCAACAATGAATTGGAGTAGAAACAATGTAATTAAAAAGTTGATATAAACTGCTTATATGCAGTGTAAATGTTTATATGCAACTCAGTTTTTATTTGCTGATTTAAAGTGTTTATTAAATAAATATGATTAGATAATTGATTATTGAATAGATATAATTTTCAATTTCAACTTTAATTTCAGTGTTTCATTTAAACATTTATTTTGATGCATCAATTGTAATAGATCCACTGAAGAGAAGTCTTGAAGAACCCATGTGCAGTTTATTTAATTTCAAAATACGAACAGAAATACAATATGGCTCGGCTCAAAACAAGAACATTACACTCACCAACAATGGTTACACTGAAAATACTTGACAAAGAACAAGGCAAACATGAGGGCTCAAATGCACAAGGACTAATGACAAAACAACACACACCTGTGAACATAATCAAGACAATTAACCAATGACAACATAACACATGAGACTAGGAACGCACATGACCTGATCACATGAGGACAAGGGAATCACATGACAAAGGGGAGCACATGGCAAAACAGGAACATAACAATGAGACATGAATAAAACATGAAAGATGAACATGAAACAAAACTAAAACTATATGTGACATCAATAGTAGTATTATATTTTTGGTTGTTTTGATTCCAGGTGTCCAATCTGTACCTTTATGACAGCGTGTTGATGTTGGCCAACGCATTCTATCGGAAATTAGAAGACCGGAAGTGGCACAGCATGGCCAGCCTCAACTGCATCAGAAAGTCAACCAAGCCCTGGAACGGAGGCTGGTCTATGCTGGAGACGATCCAAAAGGTACAATGCGTTTGATATCAAGAATTTTTCAGAGATTTTTCAGAGTTTTGCTGCTTTGTCACACTGTTGGGGGGATGTCACATCCAGCATGCAAAACTAAAAGTGGCAAGATAGCGAGTATTTGAATAAAAGCAACTGTGACAAGATGATAGTTTCCATTGCTTTACATCAAGTCCCAGACATATGGCTTTTTGAAATTCAAATTGCTTTCATCTAGGTTGTTTCCTGACGTCCCCTCTCACTGCTGCAATCACATTTCTCTTGAACACAAGCACAGCGGTCAAGCTGAGATAACTGGTGGTTGTCCTCACATAGAACTCTCTTAAGGGCCACTGAAAGCTGCACAGTAGCTGGTGTGGTGGCCGCAGCAGCTCATGTCTCATCTTACGAGTTCATGTCTCTGAGCTGTCAGGGGCAGCAAGTGGTCTAGTGTGTGTTCCTCAATTTCACGCCTTTTTAACTTTATATGAACCACAAAGAACTGCAAGAAACCTCTAATCGGCCCTGAGAGGGACACGCCATGGATAGATATGTCTCTGAACCTTCCTATACACCATTCATGGTGATGCTTTTCAAGCATTGAGTGACCCACACCACTTTAAATGGGTTAGTCCATCAAAGAATTCTTTTCAAGAAAAATTTACTTCCAATAACTATAAAAGGGGGCTAGTAAACGTATATAAGTGTTTATGACAGTTTCATTTACATGTTATTTATATATAATACTGTTATAGTTTGGTATATTTTGAATTTGAATTTTGAATTATCTTGATCCAATAACATGAACGATCCTTCTAAATTTTGGAAATTAACAAAATCTCTTGTAGGGTCAAATAAATCTACTGATCTTCCAAAAGTTTTAAAAGTGGACCAAAGATTAATTACAGACCAGGTTAATATTGTTAATGTTTAATAATCATTTTATGATAACAGATACCAGTAATTCGTTGGTCATTGGTGAACGGGGAATTGATGAGCCAACAAACTATAGTGAATAAGATGTATTTTCCTTTACCCCTATATTGCCCACCCAAATTCATAAGCTACTCTCAAATTTAGACTGTAAGAAATCAGGTGGGTCTGACAAAATTGAACCAGTTTTTTTTTTTTTTAAATGTCTGCAGATCTTATTGCTGAACCTATTGCATCAATTTTTATTCTGAGTCTATCCATTAATGTAATTCCGACATCTTGGAAATCAGCTATTGTTATGCCATTATTAAAAGGAGGAAACTACCAGTTTTAGCAAAAGTTTTTGACCACTGCTCCGTCTATCCTTACTATTGATGACATAAAGAGTAACAACTTACAAGTATCTAGGAATATGGATAGACGTGAAGTCCTCCAACCTTTCCTTTGGAGCGAGAAAAAAAATTACAGCATACAGTACTTTTTTTTTTTTTTTTTTTTTTTTTTTTTTACCCATTTTAGACTATGGTGATATTATTTATATGCTGTAGGTGTACTGTAGTTTACTGTAGGTGTATCTACATTTAGCTTTTAAATAGCCTATTTCAGTGAGTGTAAAATTTCAAGTTTGGTGAACTCTGACCTGCGAATTTGTATGATCCGTGGCCAATTGGAGATCAATATGTCACAAGGTTACCTCTGGCTGGATTTAAAGATCATAAATTTTAAAGCTGCAAGTTAGCAATGTTAGAAAGAAGAGTAGATAGTATATTTAGATTTTTCTAGTGCTTATTAATTTGTGAATTAATGGTATTACTGCCAAATTACAAACTGACACTTGGTCAGGACCCCCTTTTGTCATTTTTTTAATGTGCAGGGTACTTTTATTTGTTTGCCTTATGCGTCAGAACTAGACGCATTTAATTCTTTGCATTTTCAAAGTATAAATTATTTTTTATAAGTATTTATACTTTCATAGATATTTTGTAGCACCTAATCCACACCTTAATCTACCCACTTCTCAACAATATAAAACACATAACAGGCAAACAGAAGTAAAGTCACAGGTATTTACTGACCAAAGCTGACAAAAAAAAGTATAAAAGTATTTAAGTAAAAAACTTGTTGCATTCCAAGTCTTATGAGGCCATATGATATCTTTATGAATAACAGAGTGAAAATGATCCTGCGCCATGAACGCATGAAGTCTCATTCATAAGATACAGTACACCCAAAATTAGAAAGACGCAATCAGTCATGAGACACATGAGAGCCAATCAAAGCTGACGTGACACTTTTTTTCTGGCAGCAGTTTTTGAATTTGTGCACAATAACCTTGTACGTTAAAAAGTGATGCTGAGGGGTCCTGATCCAGTGTCAATTTGTGACGAATTGGGAGTGAGAATGTGTTGCATTTAATTGTTATACAACAATTTAACAGGATTAACAAGAGTTACACATTCACAACAGAGTTTTGCTTTTTGTAATTAGTATTTATATTCAGTATACAAACCTGATTCCAAAAAAGTTGGGACACTGTACAAATTGTAAATAAAAAAGGAATGCAATAATTTATAAATCTCAAACTTATATTTTATTCACAATAGAATATAAATAACATATCAAATGTTGAAAGTGAGACATTTTGAAATGTCATGCCAAATATTGGCTCATTTTGGATTTCATGAGAGCTACACATTCCAAAAAAGTTGGGACAGGTAGCAATGAAGCCTAGTTCAGACTGCACGATTTTAGCCCCGATTTTGGCTTGCCGACAGGTTTTGAGAAATCGCTGACAAATGGCCGAAATCCCAGGCAAATCGGTGCTCATTCACGTGAGTGACAATCACGCAGTGTGAATGAGCAAAGACGCAATCTGAGAGAATCGCCGATGAGTCGCCGACACCCGTGAGATATTTGGCATGCTACATATCTGGACCTGTCGGCGATTCAAAATCCTGCAGTGTGAAAAGTGTTCTGACTAAAAACTACATCGGCGATGACCGACAGCCAATGAGAGAGCAACATACAGAGCAGCGGGTAGTTCGGGGAGGAGTTATAGACAACAATATCAGCAAGCATGGCTTCGTTCACATAAACATTACAATTCTATCAAACAAAAACAAATTACAAACATTTGCTTGACCATCCGCAACAGCAGCACATTGAAAAGTTATGTATTTACCTCCAACTCTCATTGCAGAAGACACAATCCACAGTCTCCCCAACCATTTCCTCCTCCATATTCTTCTTTTCTTTTTCTTGTTTTCGCTGCAAATCAGGGCACAGGCAATTGGTATTGCAAGCTTCTTGCGGGCTACCGTTTTTAATAATAATAATAATAATAACTCCGGTCTTGCATGCATGATATCGTGTTGTTTCCTTGTCACATCTCGCGTGTGAAACGTTGGTTGTGAAACGATTCTTCCTATTGTAAAGTCATGCAGTGTGAAACCTTCTATCGCCGGTCCATCATGCAGTATGAACACAGCAGCGACTGAATGCTTGGCCAAGATAGTCATGCAGTGTGAAAAGAACAGTGACCCGACTACTTTGAAAATCGTGCTGTCTGGACTCGGCTTAAGAGGCCAGAAAAATTTAATGTACATATAAGGAACAGCTGGAGGACCAATTTGCAACTTATTAGGTCAATTGGCAACATGATTGGGTATAAAAAGAGCCTCTCAGAGTGGCAGTGTCTCTCAGAAGTCAAGATGGGCAGAGGATCACCAATTCTCCCAATGCTGCAGCGGAAAATAGCGGAACAATATCAGAAAGGAGTTCTCAGAGAAAAATTGCAAAGAGTTTGAAGTTATCATCATCTACAGTGCATAATATCATCCAAAGATTCAGAGAATCTGGAACAATCTCTGTGCGTAAGGGTCAAGGCCGGAAAACCATACTGGATGCCCGTGATCTTTGGGCCCTTAGACGGCACTGCATCACATACAGGAATGTTACTGTAATGGAAATCACAACATGGGCTCAGGAATACTTCCAGAAAACTATTTGTCAGTTAACACAATCCACCGTGCCATTCGCCGTTGCCGGCTAAAACTCTATAGGTCAAAAAAGAAGCCATATCTAAACATGAAAACATTCTCTGGGCCAAGGCTAATTTAAAATGGACTGTGGCAAAGTGGAAAACTGTTCTGTGGTCAGAAGAATCAAAATTTGAAGTTCTTTTTGGAAAACTAGGACGCCATGTCATCCAGACTAAAGAGGACAAGGACAACCCAAGTTGTAATCAGCGCTCAGTTCAGAAGCCTGCATCTCTGATGGTATGGGGTTGCATGAGTGCGTGTGGCATGGGCAGCTTACACATCTGGAAAGGCACCATCAATGCTGAAAGGTATATCCAAGTTCTAGAACAACATATGCTCCCATCCAGACGTCGTCTCTTTCAGGGAAGACCTTGCATTTTCCAACATGACAATGCCAGACCACATACTGCATCAATTACAACATCATGGCTGCATAGAAGAAGGATCCGGGTACTGAAATGGCTAGCCTGCAGTCCAGATCTTTCACCCATGGAAAACATTTGGCGCATCATAAAGAGGAAGATGTGACAAAGAAGACCTAAGACAATTGAGCAACTAGAAGCCTGTATTAGACAAGAATGGGACAGCATTCCTATTCCTGAACTTGAGCAACTTGTCTCCGCAGTCCCCAGACGTTTGCAGACTGTTACAAAAGGAAGAGGGGATGCCACACAGTGGTAAACATGGCCTTGTCCCAACTTTTTTGAGATGTGTTGATGGATATTTACCAGGATAGTTCACCCTAAAATGAAAATACTGTCATTAATTACTCACCCTCATGTTGTTCTAAACCTATACGAGTTTTGCTCATCTTTGGAACACAAATGAAGATCTTTTTGATGAAATCTGAGCGCTTTCTGTCCTACCATAGACCGCTACATAACTACCACTCTGACACTTCAAAATGTTCATTAATAGATTGTAAAACTAATCCATATGAATTGAGTGGTTCAGTCCGAATTTTCTGAAGAGACTTGTTAGCTTTATATAATGAACAGATTTAATTTAGGCTTTTATTCACATATAAATATTGATCAGAAAACATAAGCAGAAGCTCAACTGAACCTGCTTGATGCGTGAGAACAAACCTCTTGCTTAAGCTCAAACGTGCTGCATAACACACAAGAACGAACCTCATTGTTTTTTTTCACACGTTAAGCAAACATGCTTGAGCTTCCGTTTACCACAACTGATGTTTGAGATGATTAATATTTAAATGTGACTATAAGTCTAAATTCAATCTGTTCATCATATAAAGAAAATTTGGACTAAACCACTCAATTCATATGGATTAGTTTTATGATCTCTTTATGAACTTTTTGAAGCATCGAAATGGTAGTTGCGTAGCTGTCTATGGAGGGAAAAAGATCTTAATTTGTGTTCCGAAGATGGATGAAAAGGTTTGAAACGACATGAGGGTGGGTAATTAATGACAGAATTTTCATTTTTGGGTGAACTAACCATTTAACAAATTGATTGGATTTAATTGGAAAATGACTTTTTTCCCCATCTTACTTATCAGTGGGCCATGAATGTTGTCTAGTTAAATTTAATCAGTTTTAAAAACCTATCTCAAGATATATACTGTCTATTAGATGTTGTTCTGTGTATGCACCTCACACTTTTGCACATCCTCTCACTCAACAGCAGCTGAATGCTCACATAAAATGAACTGTTGATATGCATGCAGTACTGGTCTGATTGGGCAAAGGGGCAGTAACGCTAACTGAGCCAAACCTATCTCCCACTGGCCCCAGACCATAAGGCCATTCCTATTGTCAAGCCCAAGAAAGTTTAAAGGTTTGAAATTGCAATTGGTAAAGTCCAATATATAAAAGGGTACAGCACATTGCACTTTGATCTAGATCAGTTCTTTTTTACTGTGTCGCTTTATTGTTCATTGATTCAGACAGTCTTGTTCCCACAGGGTCGTATAACTGGTCTCACAGGAATTATGGACTTCATGGACAATGGATCAAATTCCCACGTTCAGTTTGAGATTTTGGGAACCAGCTTCAGCGAGACGTTTGGAAAAGACATAAAGCGAGTGAGTTATATTGCCTGGGCTTTCATTTCTAGTACCTGGTGTAAAAGCTGTCTTTTGACATGATTTCTGATTATTTTTTCATTACCAGTAACCTTAGGTAAAATGAAAACTGAAATCAATTTGCCTGCAATCTGTCAATGATGAACATGGAGGGTGAGCAATCTGCTTTTCTGAAAGACTAGCCATTGAGAACAACAAGACTTAATGCCATCCTCACCTTGTTGTCAAATGTCTTAGAGGCACGAGCAAACGGCAGTGATGAGTGAAGCTTATAGGCCTGATAGGCCAGGCCAAACATGTTGTAATATGAACTTTATGACTATTTGCACTACCTATTGTGCATGTCATAAAGTGTTCCCTACACACAGTCCATTCAATTCCATGTCTACCACTAGATGGTTTATTCATCCCACAGTTGGATATTCTAATTAGCTTTTGCTGTGCTTGTTCTTAGAACAATCACACGTAATTTTCATTGTAGACTTGCTTTCCACTTTTCTCTTCATAGCTGTATTTGCTGATTTTTGTGCTCTGTTTTTGCAGCTATAAACTGTTTGGGTCCATCCATCATTTAAAAGAAAGAGTAATATAAATTACAGGAGAGGAAACAGTCTGCTGGTAATGAAGATTTAATCACCCTGCATCCCAACCTGAATTATGAACCCACTGTATCACATTATAGCCATTAGGATCCACAGTACCACAGCCATTTACTCCCTGCCCGCACACACACCGGCTCCCCCTCATACAAAGCACATTTATTAGCTATAATGAAAGGAAAGGACAGCTAATGGTACGTCAAGTGTACTCAGTCCTGTTGTTGTTCATTATTAGAGCTCCAGCTTTAGTCTTCTAAGCAGTGCCGCCCAAGAAGAGATTAATGTAGCCAACTGCAACTTCCACCCTGCTATGGAGACAAACAGCGAGACGTGCTGTTAATTTGACATATGTCATGGTTTGAAAGCAGAAGCAAATACATTTCCTGGCTAATCGAGAAATCCTTTGGAGGTTAAAGAAGGCTGGAAAGTTTCAAGTGATTTCTTCAGTGGTGACTGTCTTATCTTTTAGTCAAGTGTTTAAGTCTCTCTGTCTCTCTTAAATGGCTTTTATCTGACTGCTTCTATATAGTAGCTCTGTATGAAAATCTAGTGAGCTGCCTACCAAGACATACCAACATTTTGTGCCGCACTCCCATTTATACACTGGACTCGACGTGTCTTGTTGTCATGTCAAACGGAAAAAAAAAGAACCCATTGTAATAAAGGATGTTGTCTTCACTGGAGCAACAACAGTAGATGTTGTTAACTCTGTTTCTAATGTACTTTTGCATACTTCCGACAGCAGTACAAACGGATGAGGGAAGAATTATCATTGAGGTGATCTTGAACATTCCCTTTGACACACCTGGAATAGATAAGCTGTTGCAGTGTATTGTGGGTGTAAGACTTTTCCAAATTGTACCTCATTTTGGCAGTGTCACATCTGACCCTTCACAGATGAGGAAATTCCTCAATGAACTGCAACAAGCTCAGAGAATTAATATCCATCAAGATGGATGAAACGAGATATGTAGATTATAAATACAGGGAGACTGAAACTTTTAGAACTCTAGTGTTTTTTGTGCTATTTATCATGGATTTACAACCGAAGTGAGTTTGAGGATGTTATACCTCAGAATTCAGCTGTATGTAGACAATGCACAGCATGACAGCTCACTGCTTTAAAACAGAGCTGTTATTTTTCTTTGATTCTTCCCATGCACCACACCATTACGTGCAACTATATCCTCATTTACTTTTCCATATTCTTTCTATTGTAATTAGCCAGTTTTTTTTTCTTCTTCTTCTTCTTTTTCTGGCAGCATCTAAATTTTAGAGTAATTGAGATCTCATTTCATAATGTAACTTTCAGCAGTCTTTGTTACTATACTACTTTGGAATCAGTGGCTGATTGGAGACAAAGAAATCAGACAATGTGATAGAACATTGCAGAGCGATTACTAAAATTGCTAAAATTGGTCAAAAGAGTGTCAAAATGGTTATAATGTGATTGTGGAGGTCTAAAATAATAGCCCTGCATCAATAGTTAAAAATAATAATGCAAAGATTTTTTTTTTTTTTTTAAACATAACATATTTCACTGACATTTGAGAATTCTAAAATATGTGTCCCCCTTGCAAAGAAAAAACTAAAACCTGTACTGTGGTGATATCACCTAATTCCACTGTACTTATATACCATGTAAGTGAACTATTAATAGCTATTAATGAGCGTATTAATTTTATAAAGCTACTGACGTTACTATATCTCAAAATCCACAGTAATACCATAGTGCTTCTTCATTAATGTCCCTGTAAAGGCAACACATTTAAGCTCTGTTTTCTGAGTTCACTTACTAGTTGTTTACTGCTCCTTATTAAGCAGTTTTTACTAGAAACAGATAGATATGTGCAAAATAACAGATTACTGAGATCTGTTGGGACTACTGATGTGGAAGCTAACATTATCAAGAAATCCACTCACTTTGCAAAACATAAAAAAATAAAATAAAATAAATAAAAACATGCCTTGAGAGTGCACTCTTTCACTGTGTGATATAGCCTAGTAGTTAGGATGCCCTTAAAAAGTTTGAGTTTTTGTCTTATATATGATACAGTTTTTCCTGAAAATCAGCACATTTGCAAATGTGATATTGAGTTTATAAGACCGGTCAATAAACAAGTTCATATTGTAAGTTATATTTTTGCTCTGTTTTTTCCCTATTTTGCCAACAAAAATAGTTTCAAGCAAAGACGCATCAAAACAGTTGTGTGTCTCCAGGCAGCACACAGAGGTGTTTAGTTCCTGAATTCATCAGCTGTTTTAACAAGTCAATTTAATGAATGACTCAAAGGTTTTTTTTGTTTCAGCCAAGCACAGTTATCATTTTCACATCCTGCACCACGTTGTTTAAATAGCAAATGCATTTGCACCCATTTGTGCGCCCATGTATGTGCTCGTCTGAAAATGAGGTGTGTTCAGGTGCATTGTTGGCGCATTGCTAAATTTTGAGGCAACTGAAATAGACTATGCCATTGACCAACTGAAACCTGGTCTAAAGTCAATGGCATAATATTTTTTTTTTAATTATTATTATTATTTTATTTATTTTTTTGTTATTTAAAGAGCGCGTTAGTAATATGTGCATGCACACTCTGCTTATTACACACACAAAAGGGCATGCAGAAGCACACAAACATGCCAAATATTAAAAATAAAAGGATTTCAATGTAAAAGATTATTATTGTGTGCATAAAGATAAAAATTCTTTAGTGGAATCCGGCTCGTCCCATAGATGGTCCGTTTCCTCACTAGAAAAGCGTTCAGTTTTTCTGCTTGCAAATTCGGCCATGTAACTCTGATTGGTTTATTGCACGTTACGCCCAAAACACACCCATTACTCATTAAGAAAATAGGGACAACCCTTTTAGACATTTTTCCTATTGTTAAACTAGCAAAAGTGGATTCAGACACGCCCCTAGTGCACTTGCACCATGCGCTCTAGATCATGCGTTTAGATCGTTAAAATAGGGCCCAAAGACTCACTTATTAAGGCAGTAACTTGCTTCCACCTACTGAAGGTTTTAATTTCATATTTAAAGTATCATTTCATTAATAATAATAATTTCAATGTTGTAAATGTTTTAAGACATTAATCTCCATAGCATTATTTATGAAATTGTAATTGCAGTGAAAATGCATCTAAATGCTGCTTTAAATGCTTCTGTGACATTCTGTCGCCTTCGATAATGAACGCAATATTGCGTAGCTTATCAGTGAACTACGGCTCTGTTTATTAAATGGCGCTCCATTTGAAAGCAGGTGATGGCGATTTAGCAGTAATCAGGGAACCGGCTTTACTGACGAAATGCACGTGACAATTGCATGCAATATATCGCCCAGCCCTACTGTGACACTTCAGCAGTGCAAATGGATTTTGTTTGTACTGATTTTATTTAATTGCTAACAGTCTATAGCGTCTTATTGTTCTAATTTAATTTATTGGTTTCATGTAAGAATCTGACAAAAGATGATGCATACATCTAATAAGCATATAAAAAAGATAAAATGCCCTTTGAATTCAGTTAAAAGCTGCAAATGAAAAAGTTAATTTTTGCCACTGTACGGAAAGTATTCAGACCCCCTTAAATTGTTCACTCTTTGTTATATTGCAGCCATTTGCTAAAATCATTTAAGTTATTTTTTTTTTCTGCATTAATGTACACACAGCACCCTATATTGACAGAAAAACACAGAATTGTTGACATTTTTGCAGATTTATTAAAAAAGAAAAACTGAAATATCACATGGTCCTAAGTATTCAGACCCTTTGCTGTGACACTCATATATTTCACTCAGGTGCTGTCCATTTCTTCTGATCATCCTTGAGATGGTTCTACACCTTCATTTGAGTCCAGCTGTGTTTGATTATACTGATAGGACTTGATTAGGAAAGCCACACACCTGTCTATATAAGACCTTACAGCTCACAGTGCATGTCAGAGCAAATGAGCATCATGAGGTCAAAGGAACTGCCTGAAGAGCTCAGAGACAGAATTGTGGCAAGGCATAGATCTAGCCAAGGTTACAAAAAAATTTCTGCTGCACTTAAGGTTCCTAAGAGCACAGTGGCCTCCATAATCCTTAAATGGAAGACGTTTGGGACGATCAGAACCCTTCCTAGAGCTGGCCGTACGGCCAAACTGAGCTATCGTGGGAGAAGAGCCTTGATGAGAGAGGTTAAGAAGAACCCAAAGATCACTGTGGCTGAGCTCCAGAGATGCAGTCGGGAGATGGGAGAAAGTTGTAGAAAGTCAACCATCATTGCAGCCCTCCACCAGTCGGGGCTTTATGGCAGAGTTATATTGCAGCCATTTTAGCAAATGGCTGTAATATAACAAAGAGTGAAAAATTTAAGGGGGTCTGAATACTTTCTGTACCCACTGTATCTCACAGAAAATGAAGAATATAAAACTTGTCAGCTGTTCACAACAGGCCTGAACTGAACCAGTCAAGATACAGTACCAGCACAAAAAACACACTGAGCAAAATATCCTCTAATTATTTTTATCGACAAAATCCCAGAAAATATTGAGCTTTTTCTTTTGTCAATATCGCACAGCTCTAGCTAATCACAAAATAGCAAATCCCAGATAAGCTTCTGAAGCTCTGGCTTGATCCCAGTCACATATCAGGCCAGGCTTTGCCACCAAACAAAAGTGTAGCTTACATCTGCTCTTGCTATTGAATTAACATGCTATTAGATGTCTGGTACCATGAATACAGCAGACAAAAACACAGATGGTCCTGATGCTGAGTGAAATGTCATTCAGCATCATGGAAGAAGATGTGGGATGTAGTGACTTCACTTGAACTAACTATTAGTATTTCATAAACATGAGAGATTTTTAAAATTCTTAAATATGCTGTGTAAATATGACTATGAATTTCCTGTTTTAATCCTAAAGCAATATACAGTGACAGTGGGGATGAACATTGCTCTGCTTCTGCAGCCTTTGTGCTAAAATTTGATTACTTGTTTTAGCTTTGAATGGCAACCGTAAAGCACAACACTGACTGAGCACATTAAAATGACAAGAAAAAAGGCCTGTCCCACTACCTGTCTTAGTATAGTCATAGTCTGTCTTAGTCATAGTCTAGAATTTTAAATTCTCGTTTTATACAAAACAGACTGGCAAAAACGGATGTCCACACAGTCCTGTTTGCTTTTACCCGGTCATTTATTATTTAAAAACCTTTATCCCAAAGTCATCGAGGTCTCAGCAAAGAGATAAATGCTTGTCTAGTTTGGGGTCAAGACTGATAAGACATCAAATAGAAGATGAAGGATATGCTTTTGTTTGTTCGTTGAGTCTCTTGAGCCCCTGGATAAGACGACCATCTATCAAGTCTTCAATTTCATTTGTCATTCGAGAGAAAACTTTTGCAGAAAGCAGAAAAAAAACTGACAGTATTTGATGAATTGGTGGCCTCCTCATCCTTGTCTGTGCTCTTTCAGATCATCACTCTAAGCAGAGCTACAAACACAGACAGGGTGAAGCATCTTCAGACACTTGTGTTTAACATTGCTGTCTACTGGAAGCACCCAAGTATTTTCAGTCATATGTTGGGTAAAGCTCATATGCTGGGAAAAGGCTCAATGACTCATTTGCTATAAAGCCAATTGAGCTTTGCCAGACAATGATTGAAGTGGTGTTGCTGTGTCCGTGTTTGGATAGCGCCACAGTGTTTACGCTTTTCAGGGAAATCAACATATGAATGACTTATATTTATCTCTGCACATTAAGGGGTATGAGCAAGTATTTTCACATTGAAATAATTACATTCAGCTTTAAAAAACACTATGACAACAAATATAGGGCTTTTTCGGCTTTTTAAACCTTAGTGCTTTGTGCGTTTCATTTAAACCTTATGCACGAGTTCCGCCAGTACTGGGCACTCGTGCATAAGGTTTAAATGAAACGCACTAAGCCCTTGATCATTTAGAATTCACTATGGAGAGGATTTATTATTTAAACCCCTTTTGTACTTATGAATTTGTTTTATGCAACATTCTATATGCTTATAAATGATTGGAGAAAATATAGCTATAAAATCCTATAGGTATATGAGCTGTTGAAAAAAAATATTATTACACAAATGAAAAATATCAATAGTATAAACTTTGACTATGAATATAGCTACAAATATTATGCGATTAAATCTCAACATAATGAATTTATTATACACTATTATGCGATTAATTCCCAAAATGATCAATATATCATACACTACAGTTAAGCGTGATCTGCTGTGACATCACAATCAAGTTGAATTGTGGGATATAGAGCTGCTTGAAGCGTACATCAGAGTAGACACATTTCTTCAGACGAGAGTCTGTCCATATAAACTTCCCTACATAGATCCCTGGAAATATCATTTTTTTAATCTGATAAATTAATCTTCATCCAGCTGTTCCTGTTTAGTTCCCTCATTTACTATGTGTATTTATACTCCCTGTTCTGTTCAGTTCTTGGTCGGTTATTGTTTGTGTGAACGTGGTTATCGTCGTCTGAGTGTGCTACTTGAGTAAAGACATTGTTATTTTAGTTCCTTCGTCGTGCCCCTTTATCAACCTCCCACCGTGACAGAATAACTGACCACTCAAGAACAAGAAGGATAAAACAGATGGACTCATTTGCGATGCGTCCTTCTTTTCCTCCCAGAGAACAGGAAATACTTGGCCTTGGAATGGCAGCCTCTCCCTCATAGCCAGCGAGCCCGAGGCGCCCACTGAGGTTGTTACAGAACCAGAATCGGATGAGATCAAGGCCCTGGAGTCAACACATGTGGATCAGTCCATTGCAGAGCCAGGAGCGGACCTAGACCTGGGGTGCGTTTCCCAAAACGAACTATGGTTGCAAGTGCCGTCATTACCAATAGAGTTCAATGGCACTTATGATCATAGTTGGCTAACGATGCTTTCAGGAAACGCACCCCTGATCGATCTGTGGTCCGCGGATCCAGTTCCCACCAAAGTCCCCTCCCTTGAATCCTTGTCTTCTTCGCCAGTCCCGTCCGGATATTTGGATGCTCCTGTCCTGTCTGGACATCTTCTGCCTGTATCCCGGCCTGACTTCCTAATCCCTCCACTGTCACTGGTCATGGCCAGTCCCCTGGATCCATCGGCATTACTGGTATTGTCCTCGGATCTGCCGCTAGCTCCGTGTGGCTCATCCTCTCCACCAGCTTGGCTTGAAGCAGAGACCCCTGCTTCACCTCGGGCCTCCAGGCCCATGTCTCCACCTCGGCCTGTCAGTCCGTCACCATCGCCTCGGCTCACTACACCCTCATCGCCTTCGTGGCCCGTCTTCCCAGAAACCCCACTGGGCTCCCTCATCACTCCTCCCTTCCTCCGATCTCCCCGTCATCCTCGCCTGGGTTATCCAAGTCCCCATCGCCGCCTCAGTCCCGCGAGCCAGCAGCTCAGCGCCAGGCCTCTGGAACTTTGATGTTGACAAGGTCCGTCACCCTCTCCTTTCCGCCGGTTCCTCCTCTCACCAATTGGTGCCAGGGTTCCATCCGGCCCCTCTGTCGGGACTCTGCTCTGGATCCTCCCACCATCAGCACCACCATGGTACCTGTGCCTATCTATCCCAGGCTCCTATCCGTCATCTAATAGCATCCGTAGGACTGTTTGTGTACATGCTGTAATGAACAAATACCTTATGGCTAAGGATGCCAAGTTTTGGCTAAAAGAAACATGCTTTTAAAAATGAGAATTCTGAGTCCCAGAGGTAAGTGATGGCACAGTTATGCAGCTATTAGAAGCATTTTGTAATTTGATCTAGTGCCTCCACCTGGAACCAGACCAGGATGGTCCTTGTCCTCATGGACAAGTAATGAAGAGAAAATGCTGTGCTTCCTTAAGGAATATGCTTTCTACATTATACATGCATACAAATGTTTATTTCCCAAATTCTGAGTATGTTCTATAGCATATTATTATCCACTCCACTTACTTATGCTTTGACTGGGTTTAGATTTTTTTTTTTTTTTTTTTTTTTAGGAATTCAATTTTACATGAAAATGGACCCACTTTTCACCACCCAATCAGTTCCTGATGGATCTTTGTTTGTTTGTTTGTTTGTTTGTTTGTTTGTTTGTTTGTTTGTTTGTTTGTTTGTTTGTTTGTTTGAATATCCTGTAAATATGTTTTATGATAAATACTCACTGCACTGGCCAAAAAAAAAAAAAGATTGAAGATTGATGGAAATAATGTTGACCTCTATCTGTTTTGCTTTTCTTTGTTCTGCAGTTGGCTACATGGGATTCTGTCCATGGCCTCAATGGAAGTCTCAAGGAAAGTCGTATTGAGAATGGCATGCAGGGGGTTACTGTGAAAGTAGTGACGTTGTTGGTAATACTTACTTTTATCATTTTAACTTTTTAAATATTTGTGTTTATGGGTGTTGATGTATAAATAATTAAATGATTCATTAAGTTTGCTCACAAATTATTTTGGCTAATATGATCAAGCCTACAACCACAAATAAAAGTGTAGTTCTTTCGGTTATGTTTAAAACTTCCATAATATGTTTTATTTTATCTTTTTAAAATATTATATAACTGTTTTTTTATGGTGGCCCAGTAGTGCACAACACAACACAATTTAAAAAGCAAACATAACACAACGAAATTGAGCCACAACACAACAGAATCGAGCCACAACGGAAATGCTCCCGACCACTAGGGGGCTCTCAGAGCTTGGTAAAGTTAGTTTTCCTTGCCAATGTCTTTAGAGTCAGCAGTGATATCAATACCACGATTAGCTTTAACAGCATGTATCCACTGTATATCGGCATTAAAAAATTAATAATTCAAAATCACCTACCTTCATATTTATACCTGTGAATGACTTGATGCGCTTCCAAAGCGCATGATGAAGGGAACGCCTGTCAATTCCACTAAGTGGTTAAAACGTATAATTTGTATTTTTTAAAATTACTTTCAACATTTAAAAACAGACATGTTCAAATTCCAAAGCTTGTTTTAGGTTTCTTTTGGTAAGACTGACTTACTACAGGTGACATTTTGACAGTACAAACAGGGAGGTATAATTTCACCTGTAGTAAGTCAGTCTTACCAATAGGAAACTACTTCAAGCTTTGGAACATGGAAAAAACCTTTAAGTGAATTACAGTTTAAAAAAAAAAAAAAAAAAAGTGTAGTGTACATAAAAGGAGGTATTGGCACAAAGTCAGTTTGGTCACTACTACAACCATTGGGGGAAAAGAAATTTGGTGAATTACAGTGATTTTTTATTTTTTTTATTTATTTATTTATTTTTTTTCCTGAAAATAATTGTTTATTGTACGTACATGAAGTAATATTAATATTAAGCTATTGTGCACATTGTTGATTTTGAATTAATATTTCATGTAGAGAAACAATGTTTACATACTTAAAACTAATCATGGTATTGATATCTTTGTAAGACTGTCGACTCTATAGAACACTGGCAAGGAAATTTAACTTTACCCAGGTCTGAGAGCCCCCTAGTGGTCGGGAGCATTTCCGTTGTGTTGTGGCTTGATTTCATTGCGTTGTGACTTTATTTTGTTGTGTTGTGGCTTGTTTCCGTTGTGTTGTGGCTTGATTTAATTGTGTTGTGGCTCTATTTCATTGTGTTGTGAACTTATGTTTACTTTTTTTAATTTCATTGTGTTGTGCAGTACTGGGCCACCGTAGGTTTTTCCATTCTTGTTGATTGTCAGTAGAAATTCTGCATTGTAATAATATATTTGTTATTTGGCTATAATATACGTCACAGGCATAGCTGGGGTATGCATTATGCTTCTAATGTGCTTATTCCTTATGATCTAATTGTAATCATTCTGTCAGGCCAGCAAGCTTCTACTACAGAAAGGTTCTCCAGGGAGCCATAGAAAGTCTTGAAGCAAGTTTTACCAGCCATTTGAAATTTGTCTGTACTTTTTGGTAATCAATATTCCTTTTCAAAGGAGGATCCATTTGTGATGGTGGCAGAGAACATCCTCGGACAGCCCAAAAGATATAAAGGGTTCTCAATTGATGTCCTGGATGCCTTGGCCAAGATCCTAGGATTCAAGTACGATATCTACCAGGTGTCAGACAGCAAATATGGTTCTCAGCTGAGCAATGGCTCGTGGAATGGAATGATTGGCGAACTCATAAACAAGGCAAGTACTCTAAACATAGTTTTTACATGTCTAAAGCCATTAAAAATTACTCAACTAATGATGTAATTGTCTACTATTTGCTGAAATTATCCTGCTGAAAAGGTCACCAGCATACAGTATATTATATTTTGTATGCTGGTGTGTTGATTTGGTCTGGGGATGGTAGTGAGTACCTGAGAAGTTATAGCAATAAATTGAAGAAAACATAATTGTGTGACTTGAACTTTTAATTCTGATTGGTTGCTGTGGCATTTTGTCCAGTATCAGTAGGTTATTGTTGAGGCATGAACTGTACAGTGCAATTTTAAAACCATTCAGCACTTCAGCAGAATTAGAAGTTGCATACAGCTAGATGGAACTAAACTGAATTAAACAGGATGCTGGGGTCTCAAGATATGTTTGACAAGAAAACCGCATTACGCTTACAGAGAGAAATGCCGAAAAAATAGCGAGAGGTGAAGAAGTGGTCAAAGATGTTTGCCTGTATATCAACCAGCAATTAAAAAAGCTGGCCCACATCTTGTATACAGTAGGTCATGTTGAAGACATTCTTTTACTTTCTTTCATCAGAGTCTTGTTTACAACTATTTTCTACCCTGACTTTACTGCAAAAATCATTTTCTTAGTCAGAGTTTTGTTCTGTACACTACAGGAAGCAAAAAGTGTTCGACTTGCCTCTTCTTCATTGACCTCCATTTAAAAAAAAAAAAAAAAAACTTCTTGTCTCTTGCTTAGTGTACCACAGTGCTACGCTTTTTTGCTAAGCTTGGGGGCTTCCCTTATAGCAGCTCTAGTAATATGGTAATAATCCTGAAGACCTTGATTAGCTAGTTCAGTTTGATTAGGATTGGAGCTAAATTCTGCAGGATAGTGGCCCTTCAGGAGTAGGGATGTAACCCTGACATTCTGGCCAAATTTGCCTATTGGCCTCTGTCCATCATGGCCTCCTAATCATCCCCATAAATTGATTGGCTTCATAACTCTGTCTCCTCTCCACCAATAAGCTGGTGTGTGGTGGGCATTCTGAGGCAATATGGCTGCCATTGCATCATCAAGGACGAAGCTGCACATTAGTGTACATTGTTGGTGGTTGAGGAGATTCCCCCTGGTATCTTCCCCCTGGTAAGCATGGTACTCACAAAAAAATCAACAAAATTGATTTAAACAATAAGACTAAACTTGTTGCGCTATATACTCGGCCTGCGGCCTCGTGCCCACAGCCGTGCTGATATACAGCCATATCGCACGGCTACTCGTGTGATATTGCTCATATATATAGACAGAAAACAAATTGTTATATAGCTCAACACGTTTAGTCTTATTGTTTAAATCAATTTTGTTGATTTTTTTTTTGTGAGTACCATGCTTTACCATGCCTCAGAGAAAAACACTGTTTTGTCAAATAGCTAACATAGCATAATCAGATGCAGCTTTATTTTTATTAACAGTAATACATAATTTTCTCCGTCATACAATACGTTTTAAAGTTAATTGCATACCATTTATCAACACAAGCCATCCAATATTTAATATATTCTAAAATTGATCTATCTTACTGCAGTGTGCAACAGTGTCTCACAGCAGCCGCCGAGCGAATGCACAGAGTAACGTTATAACATTTTCAACACACTCAAATGTATCTAATAATAAACTGAGCTGCGTTACCTCAAACTCATGACAGGAAAAGCAGAAGCAGCGCCGGTGACTGTGTCATAATAAAAGGTCCGCTATTCGTGAGCTGTGTGTTGCGCAATCGCTCCAGCGGCCTTGTTCAGCTCCCACAACACTCGGTCCTGCTCTGCTACATACTGCAGTAACGTTAATAATCGCATCCATGAACATGATTTCTTCTGTACTCCAAACCCCATTCTTTTGCACCATCCGTTGAGATGGAGACCACATGTCCCAAGATTCCGTTCTAAAACTTGGCGTCATCAAGCGACCTCTAGCGGACAAAATTATTACATATTGTACCTTTAATTCAAGATACATTCTCTGAAGTCTTAAAATTATACACAATTTTGCTTGCTTTAAGGATGTTTAGATATTTTACCGAAAAATAAAACAATAAAAAAAAAATACTGATTATTATGCTTTTCTTTCTTTCTCTTTCTTTCTTTTTTCTTTTTTCTTTTTTCTTTTTTTTTCTTTCTTTCTTTCTTTCTTTCTTTCTTTCTTTCTTTCTTTCTTTCCTTCTTTCTTTCTTCACCTGAAAAGTGAATTAAAATCTTGTCTTTACAGAGAGCTGATTTGGCAGTTTCTGCCATTACTATAACACCAGAACGAGAGAACGTAGTGGACTTCAGCAAACGCTACATGGACTACTCTGTAGGGATCCTACATCGCAAACCAGAGGAAAAGATCAACATTTTTTCCCTCTTTGCCCCTTTTGACTTGGCTGTGTGGGCCTGTATAGCAGCTGCCATTCCTGTGGTGGGCGTTCTGATCTTCCTGCTGACACGGATGCAGATGCTCCGCTCCCAGAATCCTCCAGGAGCCCATCACGCTTCATCTATGTCTAACTCATTGCATAGTGCTATATGGATTGTCTATGGAGCCTTTGTACAACAAGGTACTTCAGTGAATTCCTCTCCCACATGTCCCTTCAGAAACGACTTATTAGCTTAGTATGCTTTAGCACCCAGGGTATCAGATGATGATTTGACTCTGGACTTAGAAAGATGACAAGAATAAAGCTGATATTGAAGTGCCAAAAAATCACTCCCTCATAGTTACATTTGAACTTCTAATGTAAGATTTGTTTAGCATCTTAAAATATTTAGGCATGGTTTCACAGACAAGGCTTAGATTAAGCCAGGATCAATTAGGACATTTAAGTAGCTTTTTTTAAACGTGCTTTACAAAAAAAAAAAACATTACTGGTGTGCATCTTGAAACAAAACAATGGGAGTGACATATTTTAAGATATGTCAGTGGAAGTTACTTTCAGTTAAAACTCAAACATGTATTTTAGTCTGGGACTAGGCTTAAGCTTTGTCTGGGTGTGTGTTTGCAAATATTCAAGGAATAGTTTGCCTTCATTTTTTTTCTTTTCTTTTACCTCTATTTTTTTCTTTTCTTGCTGTCAATTTTTATGACTCATTTTTATGTACATATACTGAATATAAATAAATTACATTTGACAAACAGAAGTATTAAGTGCACTAAAACAGTGTAAAGTTTCTTTGAATAGGGCATAGAATACACTGGTTCTTATCCAAGAGACAAAATGGAATAAATGGCTACCTCAGCAACTAGCATGCTAAACCCCCAGCTGCCTCTATTAATTCTTGGCATAGCCTACCAAACCCTTTTAAGCCTAACAGTTAGTTATTCAATCTGGGCTGTTTCTCATATTTCTGTAGATTGCCACCATATGAAATTGACAATAGATTGCACAAAACACAATACATCTTTTGCAGCAGTTTGTACAATCTTAAACATGAGGAATTAGCAAGTCTGGTGGCATGTTAATAGCGATAGCACTTTTGGCTTATTCCATTTACTAAGGTTAATAATGTGTTCATGTTTTATAGATTATTTATGTCTATGATACCATATGATAATCTTTTAATACCATCTGTAAGATATCTGCTGCTATCTAACTGTTGTGATTCACCTTAATTTTATTAGAATCAGAGATATGGGAGGGAAAATACAAAGAATTAGAACTTTTTTTTTTTTTTGCATTTCAAAATGCATTTACACATCCTAAACACTGACATGCTTTTTTGTTTTGTTTGTCACAGGTGGAGATTCTGTGGTGGGGTCTGTGGCATTGAGGATAGTTATGGGCAGTTGGTGGTTGTTCACATTGATTGTTTGTTCGTCTTACACTGCTAACCTGGCTGCGTTCCTAACTGTGTCCCGCATGGACAACACTATAAGGTAAATTTTCATTTCGCAAATAGTCTACCACTTACTGCACCATATGCTACAGAGTTGATCAATGTCTATTAAAAGCTTTTCTATCCTGTATTTGTCCTCATAATTAGTGCATCCTTATGTTCAGGAAGCTTCACACATAGTTTGGCCACATGGCATGCAGTACAGCTAACGTCTCGGTTACAAAGGTAACCCTCGTTCCCTGAAGGAGGGAACGGAGACGTACGTCGGACAGACCGACGAATAGGAATCTCGCTAGAGAGGCCAATCTACTTCGAGTGTAACTAAACGAGCCAATGCACATTGGCATGCAATCATATGCATCAGCTGCTCGCCTCGCAGCGCGGGTATATAATGAGCAGCAGGTGCGTTGCATCTTCAGGTTTTCGCTGAGGAGCCGAACCGGATAGGCGGCAGCATCAGCGGGGTACAGCGACTGTGGCGACGGGACGTACGTCTCCGTTCCCTCCTTCAGGGAACGAGGGTTACCTTTGTAACCGAGACGTTCCCATTCAGTCGGTCACGTTTCGGACGTACGTCGGACAGACCGACGAATAGGAATCCCTACCAAAGCGCCACAGGAGCTGCCCCCTTCCAGCGCTCTGTTGCAAGCCACCTGAACCCCCTTGCCTGAGGATGGTGGGACAGGGCTAACACAGAGAGAGTCGATCACTGCTGTTCCCCAAAACCCATTCAGTGAGACTATTGGATAACGCTGGGAAAGCGTACCCTTCGCTGGGAAAGGAACGCTGCGGAAGCCACATCCTTCCCCGAAGGAGTTATGTGGAGAAGTACATATGGACTAACCCTGTAGGGCTGTGCTACATATGGAAGAGCTGGGGTGACTCCAACCCGATGAAGGGTAGGTTCTCCCAGAGGGAAAGACACGGGCTTCGTTTAGGAGCAACCGTGGAACCAACCATATGGGATCCCCGTAGGGTCACACATATGGAACCCAGCCTAAACCCGGTTCTCAAGGATACAACGGAGTATAGGCCTGGCGCCAGACGCTCCGCCACGTCGGCTGCCGAAGGGATATCGGAGGACTCGACAGGGTCTGCCTTGTAGGGACTCTCTGGAGAAAAGAAGCGCATGTAGCGCAGCAAGCCGACACTAAGCCGGGGCCTCTCCGTGCCTCTGACCTGTGGCGAGAACATGGGAGGAGACCGGCTCGACACGAAGGCTATAGTATCTAGCGAACGTGTTAGGTGTCGCCCAGCCCGCAGCTCTACAAATGTCTGTCAGCGAGGCGCCACGAGCCAGCGCCCAGGAGGATGCGACACCTCTCGTGGAGTGAGCATGCAACCTGAGCGGGCAGGGCACACCCTGAGCTTGGTAAGCCAGGGCGATGGCATCCACTATCCAGTGGGCCATCCTCTGCTTGGAGACAGCCTTTCCCTTCTGCTGGCCTCCATAACAGACAAGAGCTGGTCTGAGGTCCTGAGGCTTTAGGTTCTGTCTATGTACAGTCGCAAAGCGCGGACTGGACAGAGTAAAGCCAGGGCTGGGTCTGCCTCCTCCGAGGGCAGCGCTTGCAGGCTCACCACCTGGTCCCTGAAGGGACTGGTAGGAACCTTGGGCACATAGCCAGGCCGGGGTCTTAGTACCACGTGGCTATCACCCGGCCCGAACTCCAGGCACGATTCGTCGACCGAAAATGACTGCAGGTCCCCTACCCTCTTGATGGAGGCCAATGCCACCAGCAGCAAAGTCTTCATAGACAGAATCTTTAAGTCTACTGACAGCAAAGGCTCAAAGGGAGCAATCTGAAGTGCTCTCAGCACCAGAGTGAGGTCCCAAGAGGGTATGGAGAGGGGACGAGAAGGATTTAACCGTCTCGCCCCCTAAGGAACCTGATGACCAGGTCGTGCTGACCAACAGATTTGCCATCTAAGTGGTCGTGGTAAGCGGATATAGCAGCAGTATGGACTTTTGAGGGTGGAGGGGGGACAGCCTACGCTCCAACCCTACTGCAAGAAGGAAAGCACGACTCTGATCGAGCATCTTCGGGGGTCTTCCCGGCGAGAAGAGCACCACTCGACGAACAGGTTCCACTTTGGAGGCGTAAGCACGTCTCGTAGACCGTGCACGTGCCGAAGTGATGGTGTTAAGTACCTCAGGGGGTAAGTCACCTAGAACCTCCGCATCCCGTCCAAGGGACCAGACATGGAGTTTCCAGAGGTCTGGACGCGGGTGCCAAAGAGTGCCCCGTCTCTGAGAAAGAAGGTCTTTCCTCAGAGGGATGGGCCAGGGAGGGGCTGTCGCGAGGAGTGAGAGTTCTGGGAACCAGGTCCGGTTGGGCCAGTAAGGCGCAACTAACAAGACCTGCTCCTCGTCCTCCCTGACTTTGCACAGGGTCTGTGCAAGTAGGCTCACTGGGGGAAACGCATATTTGCGCAGGCCCCGGGGCCAGCTGTGAGCCAGTGCATCTGTCCCGAGTGTCCCCTCGGTCAGAGAGTAAAACAACTGGCAGTGGGAGGTTTCTGGTGAGGCAAACAGGTCTACCTGAGCCTTTCCGAATTCTCTCCAGATCAGCTGAACCACCTGGGGGTGGAGTCGCCACTCTCCTGGCAGCGCAGCTCGTGATAGCTCGTCGGCCACACGGTTGAGCACACCGGAGACATGAATGGCGCGAAGCGACCTCAGATGCTTCCGACTCCACAGGAGGAGATGGCGGGCGAGTTGTGACATGCGACGGGAGCGTAGACCACCTTGACGGTTGATGTACGCAACGGTCGCAGTGTTGTCCATACGGACCAGTACATGCTTGCCCTGAAGCAGGCCTTTGAGGCGGCTCAGAGCAAGGCGTACTGCCAGCAACTCGAGGCAATTGATGTGCCAATGCAGATGGGGTCCCGTCCAAACCCCTGAGACTGCATGCCCGTGTTACGTGGCACCCCAGCCGGTGGCAGAAGCATCTGTGAACACCACAGCATGCCGGGACACCTGTTCTAGGGGCACTCCTGCCCGAAGAAACAAGGGGTCCGACCACGGACTGAAGGTTCGGCGGCACTCCTGAGTGATTGGCACCCGGAATGTGCCGCGCTGCCACGCCCATCTCGGGACTCGGCCATGAAGCCAGTGCTGAAGCGGTCTCATATGAAGCAGACCGAGCGGTGTTACAGCCGCAGCAGCCGCCATATGCCCCAGGAGCCTCTGAAAGAACTTCAGTGGGACCGCTGTCCTGCCATTGAATGTATTCAGGCAGTTCAACACTGACCGAGCACGTTCCTCTGTGAGGCGTGCTATCTGCTCGACCGAATCCAACTCCATACCGAGAAAAGAGATCCTCTGCACCGGGGCGAGTTTGCTCTTTTCCCAGTTGACCTGAAGCCCCAACTGGCTGAGGTGTCTGAGCACCAAATCCCTGTGTTTGCACAACTGATCCCGGGACTGTGCTAGAATGAGCCAGTCGTCGAGATAGTTGAGAATGCGAACACCCCGTTCTCTCATGGGAACAAGGGCTCCCTCCACGACTTTCGTGAAGACGCGGGGAGACAGGGCCAGCCCGAAGGGTAGGACTCTGTACTGATATGCTCAACCTTCGAACGCGAATCTCAGGAATGGCCTGTGTCGCGGAAGAATTGAAACATGGAAGTACGCGTCCTTCAGGTCAATCGCTGCAAACCAATCTCGGGGACGGATGCACTCGAAAATGTGTTTCTGCGTGAGCATTTTGAATGGTAGCTTGTGGAGGCTCCGATTCAAAACTCGCAGGTCCAAGATCGGTCGTAACCCGCCGCTTTTCCTGGGTACAATGAAGTAGGGGCTGTAGAACCCCGACCTCAAATCGGCTGGAGGGACCGGCTCTATCGCGTCCTTCGCCAGTAGGACTGCGATCTCCGCACGCAGGACAGGGGCATCGGCATCTTTCACTGTAGTGAAGAGGACGTCCCTGAACTTGGGGGGGGGAAGCCGGGCGAACTGAATCGCAAAGCCGACCCTGATGGTCCGAAGGAGCCAGCGAGACGGACTGGGGAGCGCTAACCCGGCTCGCAGAGACCGTACAAGCAGGACCAAAGGGACCACCGGTGTACCCGCAGCAGGGCAGCGAGGTGGAACACAGGGACGCGGCTCGGGGGGCTCTCTTTGTGAGGCGGCCCGAAGCGGCGTCACAGTGTGCTAGGCAACACTTACCTGGCTCCACGGATGGACAGAGGGAGCAGTCGAGGCTTTGGCTGCCCGCTGCTCGCTGCTGTCCGCTGGCGACAGAAGAGGGGGATGAGAGTGGTGAGGTTTTTCTCCTCCCACTGCTCTCCAAACCCTCTTCAGACCTGGAAATGGAGGAACTGCTCTTTAAAATTTGGGTACCGCTGCCTCTTGGGTCAGTGGCGGAACAGAAACAAACCCAATAAAGGATTTACCACCTGGCCCTCCTCCAGGGGTGGAAGAGCAGCCCCACCCATCTCTGGGTCGCCCGTCTCAGGGGTGATTCTCACCAACCAGTTAAACAGCTGCAGAGACGGGAGGCGTCATCTCCCCGCAATGGATACAGCAGAGCCTGCTGGGCCGGAGTTTCTTGCAGGGGACGACACCCTTGGCGACGAGCAGACTGAGGGGCGGCCCAAGAGGAACTCAATGGTTTGTCATGGGAAGCTCCCCTATCCGCTACTAACTGAGGAGAACCGCTGGGCTCAGTCCTCGACAGTGTCACCGAAAGGCCACCTCGTAAGATGGGAGCATTGAGAAAGCATTTAGCTTGACAACCTCTCACACCTCACAAGGTAAGCCAGGGGGCACTTCTGGACCACGGAGGTGGACATCGTCTGGCTGAGGGCCTGCGCCGTGACTTTGATCACGGTTAGTCAACAAGCGCAGCTCAACCCCAGCACAGAACTACCCTCATGCAAAAAGAGTGCCTTGGCCTCACATGCAGGGTGGGTGTGGTCTGTGTACAGCCACCCCATCCAAGAGGGTAGTGAGAGAGGAAAAAAACTTATGCAGATTGGCACCTTTGGCATTCCATATTTATGGCACCAATATACCCCCATACTGCCAAGTTTTCCATGCACATCTGGAAGACCCAGGAAAGCATGGCTGTAAACTCTGAATCTGAGTCAGCATAAGCACACACCATTACAGTGGGCAGCGTCACCCTCATTTCTAGAGCATAACAGCACTCTCTCCGATGCTGCAATCGATGTCTGTCCCTCAGCTGGAGCTCTGAATGAAATGCTAGGTTCCCCTATGAAAAGGACCAGCAATCCAATCCAGAAACTGCACAGCTTGCAATGCGCTAGAGAGGGAGGGGCCCTAGGGGGTTGGTTCCCCGAAGGAACCCCTCAACCTCATGTCACCCAAGCCATATCAGCAAAGTAGACCTCTTCTGGTGCACCAGAGAGGGCGCTACAATGGAGATTACGCAAGGGAACCGCGCATCTAGAGCGCCGAGCGAGCGCTGGGTTGCCGTGACAACCCGCGCTGCAGCCCGGCAGCTCGACGGCACACGACACGCAGAGGAGCGAGAGGTTTGCTCTCGCTGATCTCCGCGGTCTCCCAGAGTGTCGGGCAGAGCCGCGGCTGTGCTTTTACACACAAGCGGCAGCTGGCCAACAACAGAGGGGACTCAAGCTTCCCGGAGAAAGAAGAGTCACGACCGGCGTGTCGACGTGATCATGTTCTCATATGAAAACATGAACACCCACGAACATCATTTCAGCACGCGCCCAGACATGCGAAACGGTGATCGTGGCCGTCAGTGAGGACAGGAACGATCGCATCCAGAAACACAAGTAGGATGTCGTCTTTAACAGACGCGAATCTACTTGTGTAAGCTCTTTCAGGGACTTTACTCTTTTAGAAGTGCTGAAGCACGCAGGGGAACGGCCACCGCAACACAGACAGGGATTGTGTGCAGCCTGTCATGTGCTTTCTCTCTCTTTGAAGGCGCTCACTCTTACCAGCCGTAAAAACGGCTTTTCAGCGCTCAAAAGCGCACCGTACCGGCCGTGAGAACAGCCTTCTGACGCTGTCAAACAGCTATTTGCTCAAAAACGGCAAACGAAACAGAAAAAGAGAGGACGTCGACCCCGCTGCTGTGCTGTTCGCCCGCACTCGGAAAAAAAGAGAAGTTCAACCAAAAGCTTGACTCGTCTTCTAGCAGACACTCGCTTGCAGAGAACAGGAACAAACACCGTTCGGCTCCGAAGCGAAAAGCTGAAGATGCAACGCACCTGCTGCTCATTATATACCCGCGCTGCGAGGCGAGCAGCTGATGCATATGATTGCATGCCAATGTGCATTGGCTCGTTTAGTTACACTCGAAGTAGATTGGCCTCTCTAGCGAGATTCCTATTCGTCGGTCTGTCCGACGTACGTCGAACGTGACCGACTGAATGGGAACAAAGGCTATTTTAACGATTTAATCTTAGAAGTTTGTAGGTAGGCTGTCTGAGGCTGAGATTTAGGATTTCATGATGGTAAAAAACTGTTGTAACTAGGCCTTCTGGGACATGTTCCCTTTAGAAGGAAGGGAGGTGAATATTAGTATGGCTAGAAAGAGGCTAAACATAGTTATTAGGACTATTACAGATTAGTAAATCCCACGGCTCTCCACCCAGCCCTGCTTCACACTACAATATACACTCCCTGGCACAAAAAAAAAAAAAAAAGAAAAAGAAAAAGAAAGCCACACACTCTAATATTTTGTTGGACCGGCTTTTGCTTTGATTACAGTATGTATTCACTCTGTCATCATTTCGATAAGCTTGTGCAATATCACAACATTTATTTCCTTTACTTTTTGCAATACTTCCTCACTATTTGTCCAATACATCTCAAAGATTTTCAATGGGGTTAAGGTCTGGCTCTGTGGTGGCCAATCCATGTGTGAAAAGTATGTCTTATGCTTTTCACAATTTGAGCCCACTGAATTCTGGCATTTTCATCTTGGGATATGCCAGCGCCATCAGGGGGAAAAAAAATCCTTTAATGGAAAAACCTGGTTCTTCAGTATGTTCTGGTAGTCACCTGACCTCATTTTTTTGGGCACATAATGTTGCTGTACCTAGACCTGACCAACTGAAGTTGGTCACAGTCCAATCTTTATGCTCCCTTGTGTTCTCTTTGCATTGTGAATGCGAGTTCTACTGTTTATTTATTTATTTATTTTTATTTTATTTTTTATTTAATGATCGGATCTAACCAAATGTTTAAGTGATCTCCAATCATGATCATTCAAGTTTTTTTTACAACCATATTTCTTCCTTAAGGATAATGGTTCACTACTATCTTTCCAGGTAGGGCTGGGCGATATATCGCATGCGATTGTCACGGGCATTTCGTCAGTAAAGATGGTTCCCTGATTACCGCTAAATTGCCATCACCTTCTTTCAAATGGAGCGGCATTTAATAGACAGAGCAGTAGTTCACTGACAAGCTACGCAATATCGCGTTTATTATCGAAGGTGATTCATCTGCGATAATGAACACGATATTGCATAGCTTGTCAGTGATCTGAAACAGCTTGAAAACACCCAGCCCTAGTTTTATAATAATACATTGGACAGTTCTTTTTCTTTTCCAGTTTTAGTAGTTTCTGCAATCTCCTAGTTGTTTTCTTTGCTTGGTTCAAGCCAATAATTTAACCCTTCTAAAACAGAGTAACATATTTTCTCCTTCTCACTGCATCAGTTAGGGTTAAATAACTTGTTTCCAGCTGAAACATATTAATCACTGTAGTAATTAGGCCTATACAATGGAAGGTCCTTACTTATTTGCTTAGTTAAATCCAGGTGGTGACTTTTATTTATTTGTTTGTTTGTTTGTTTGTTTGACCAGATAGTGTGTAATGTATTTATATATAATTTAAAAGTAAAAATTTAAAAATAAATTAGTAGATTGTGGCAAATAGTGTATAATTTATATTTGTTGCTGTTATTTGGTAATGTGACTTGACTTGCTTGGTTGTGTGAGCACTGCGACTCCAGACTTAATGGTAGGGACTTTAGACTTTCTTGTTAATTACTTGTACATGTGTGACTTGCTCCCACCTCTGCGATGCAGAGGGGAAAAAATTGTGGGAATCACTTTCAGAACCTTTTTATTTCTTTATTTTTCTCAGATGATTTATTAGTTCCATACTAAAAGACTAACCAGGGACAAGTGCTGCAAAATAGCTATTAGCTAGAAGCATGTGTTCACAAGACAATGACAAAGAGCACTTCACACGAGCAAACTAAGTTGACTCTTACTAGAATCATTAAGATATTTAAGTTTAGAATAGAATTGATATACGAATACTTATAGAATATGAATACTTATTATTATTATTATTATTATTATTATTATTATTAACCTTTCCTGTTCAGTGCCAGAATAAGTTTGTATTCTGTGTGCTCCCTTACCAGTATAGTGCTAGTTTGCTGTCACATCTGTAAATGTTATCTAGCACTCAGGTATGATGACATGCATTTACCCAGCCTGTGTGCCTAATGTTTGATTGCATTTGATTATGCTGATGTTGAGCAAACTGGGTCTCGTCAGAGTGTGAACAGACCTCTGCTCTCAGACAAACATATCTGCATGTTCATTCTCACTATATTTCGGAAGCCAAATGTTTCATATACATTTTTACTAAAATGTGATCATCTGAGCTCCAGTTTTTTACACAAATATGTCAGCAATTATTTCAGTCATTATTATTATTATTATTATTATTATTATTATTATTATAAACATATTTAATATGTACTATTAAATACATACCATAAATATATTTCCCATTTGGAAAAACAATGTGTTAATTTGTGTGATTATTACAAACTGTTAATAATGCATAAAATAATGCAGTAAATAATGTTTTTATTATTAATATTAATTTTACTTCCTAGGTATCACAGTTAAGCTCATTTGTTTTCATGGAGTTTTGGTTTGCTTTCATTCATGACAAGTGTTCCCTTTGTTCTAGTTTCCCGCTACTCATAAGTCACCATGGACACTAACACTATCATCACAGCTGTTCGTCTTTTTCTTTATCATCACGGTGTATTTAAGTTCTGTTCATTGTCCGATATTGTTTGTGTTTGACACACTGTCTCGCATGTTGGCTCTCTTGTTAGTTTTTATTTAAAAAACCTTGGATTACTATCATCATCTTTGTCTTGTGTGGATTTTAGCATTACACCAGGTCACACTTACATTTATTTTTCCCACCCTTGTTTCACTTATTATTTGGATGTTTGGCCCACTTGTCCTTATTCTGCCTCACTAATATGACAATAGCAAAGATAGGAATCATGTCAATTGATATAGTTCACCCAAAAATTAAAATTCTGTCTTCATACGCACAATTCTGAGCTGATAACTGTACAGAAGTGTTATGTATTGTTTGAAATGAGTAATATTTCAGTAAGTTTTAGAGTAGAGTAATGTGTTCGATTAATGTTTATACTGTAAAAATTATAAATTAAAATTTGAATAAGTGTTCGCTGTGGATAAAACGAACAGCTATAAAATGTATGTAAAGATATTGTGAGATGTCCATGAGGTCTGTTAGTTACACAACTGCTTGTCAAGCTCCAAAAGCATCAAACTAGTAGTCAATATGTGCTCTGTATTGCAAGTTTTATGCTGCCATCAGGGCCAGACAACCAATTTGGGGACATAGGTTGACCGCCTAGGACTCCACCTCTTAGAGAGTGCCATTTACCAATACAATTTCAGTATGTGTAACAAACTGTGTTTTGTTGTGGTGCTGGTGCTCCAGTTACTGGTAGAGTACTGAGACATTACATTATAATTAGTAGTGAGACATTACATTTGTGATAATTACATTAACATGTGCATCTCTTCTTTCTGCAAAGTGCACCCAATACTATTCACAGAATGGCTGTGCAGATGGATGCATATCCGAGGTTACACTTTAATTTGATAGTCTACAGTAACTTTGCAACTACATGTCAGCAACTCTCATTAGAATATTAGTAGACTGTTAGGTCAGGGGTGGTAAAATAAGTTGACATGTACTTGCAAAGTTACTCATAGGAACAGCTGAGGCAATAATGTTGTCCTTAATAATCATATTAAAAATCAAATTTCTGACACTGAAATAAACACTGTTGTATAACAGTTTTAAGTGTTTTCCTGATATATCTATACAGTAGACTGACAAGAAACCACCATTAAAGAGTGAAACTTTACCTTTCACTGGCTTATGTTTCATTGGCGGGCCTGACAGCTCCATTAGCAGAACAGATGGCCCAACATTTCACATTACTTACAGGGTTGTCTTTGGACTTTGAAGTTAGCTCTTGCCAAGTTAGGTCCCTGTCCTGTTGATGTATGAATCCTATGGCATCATTACCATGATGAATGAATAAATTCAAACTTGGAGAAATTAAACAGAACAACTTTAGGTTGAGTCATTCGAGCCAATGATTTTGCATTTTATTATGTTTTAAACAATTTATATAACAGTGGGCCATGAATTTTAAATCTGGGCTTCAGTGCAACTCTTGCCTTTAAGCAACACAGTTTCATAGTGAACAGGACATAATATGTTACAGTGCGTAAGGTTACAATCAAATTATAATAACAAAGAAGACAAATAAAGAATCAAAGATTGACATTTCAAAGACAAACTTAAACACCAACAACAATTGCATCAGCCTTGTTAAAAAAAAAAAAAAAAAAAAAAAAAACTTGCAGAAAAGTTTGTAGCCTACTAATGATAATTTCAAGTGAAAATTACCTTTTTTTTCTGTTCAATAAATTTGCCAAAATCACAGCAGAACACTGCGAACTTAAGACTAGGGATGCACTGATACCATTTTTTAAGGACCGAGTACGAGTACCGAACTTTTCTAGTACTCGCCGATACGGATACCTATACATTTATTAATTTCTTTTTTGGGGATGTTGCCGTTTTCCAAGCACAACACAGTGAGACTAATGAATGTAGGACAGCTTTTTTTTTTAATTATTACTCTAATGAAAAAAGTAATAATTTTATGTGCTTGTCACAAACTTAAAAAAAATTCAAAGAGTCCAATTACCTTCAAAGGGCATAATTACCAATATATAATTATATATATAAATAAAAATACAGCAATACTATACAATACTATAGAGATACAAATTAAATAAACGTGTTTTACAGTATGTTTATTTACCATGTATGCATTTAATTAACATATGTTGTAATTTTATTAACATTAATGATAAATATAGGCTACGGTCCCTTTAAGACCGAATCCATGGATACTGACACATATCCTGTTTTCACCCAAATGTTTACATCCACTTAAGGATGTAAACTGACTATAACAGACAATATCTACATGAGGTACTCCACACGATAGACATTTTGACAACTATGTGTGCATTTGACCATTCAGGCACAAGGAGAAATGATTGCATGCTGTCTGAGAGAACGGTTTACGTCCTGTTTACGTCTGAGAGAACCGTTTATGCATGCTGTCTGAGAGAACTTGTGCAAGAAAGAGAGAGCGCTTGTGGTCTATGTCATTCAGTGAAATTCCGCCTATCCCGCCTTCACTAATCGATAACGAATTGTGATTTGAAAGCATGCAGTTTGCAATGTGTGGGTTGTCATCATTCATTTAGTATTTCCACACCTCTGAGGCTGATATTGTTTCTGCTGCCGCCATCAGTGTCTGTGCACGAGAAATTCTGTCAGTTACATCACGTGAGGTATCGGTCTTTGGTATCAGTGGTATTTTTACAAGTACGAGTACAAGTACATGAGCTTGGTATCAACCCGATACCAATACTAGAATAAAATAATAAATAAAATAATCCCCATTACTTTCTGCACTTTATGGTCTTCATAATGTTTGACATTGCTACAAAACACCTCAGTTTAAATGGATGAAAATAAAATACAAATACTATACAGAAAAAGAGTATAAAAATTAAATATATATATCCATACATGAGGTGTTTCAAGCCCCTTCAAGCCAGTGCCTCCATTTCTCCTGAGCTAGTTTGATGCCAAGGAGGTCACAGTTTCTGATGTCATAGTTCCTCTCCACCGGGTTGAACTTGCGTGAGAAATAAGTGCATGGATGGAGTTTGGGAGGCGTCCCCTGCTGCTGGGAAGGCTCCACTCCTACACCAGTGGTAGAGGCATCCACCTCCACAATGAACAGACAATTAGGGTCAGGATGAGTGAGGAGCAGTGATGAAAAGAAGGCTTCTTTCAG